>NC_091225.1:20265313-20370313 GCF_040958095.1 Procambarus clarkii
GAGAGAGGTGAGAGAGAGGTGAGAGAGGGGTGAGAGAGGAGTGAGAGAGGAGTGAGAGAGGAGTGAGAGAGGAGTGAGAGAGGAGTGAGAGAGGAGTGAGAGAGGAGTGAGAGAGAGGTGAGAGAGGAGTGAGAGAGGGGTGAGAGAGGAGTGAGAGAGGAGTGAGAGAGGGGTGAGAGAGGGGTGAGAGAGGAGTGAGAGAGCCACTGGGAGAGAGAAGTGAGAGTAACTGGGAGAAACAAACCCATAGGAGAGCACATAAGAACTGAAAAAAATTAGAGAAATGAGGGATAGGCAGAATTCTGGAATAGACATTAAGGAGATGAGGAACAGGAGGAACAGGAAACTAAAACAGGATAAATGAACCAGACACAGGAAACGAGTTAGAGAAAAGGTATAAATGAGAGGTTAGAGGGACCGCATGAGGGATAGGAAGAGAGAGAGAGGGGAGGATAGGGGAGAAGTGAGGAAGAGGGGAAAGAGAGAGAGAGAGGAAGAGAGCCATGACTGACAGGTGACATCCGTGACATCCGCTACCACAGACAGCTTGTCATCCATACTGTTTCCTATCTTTAATTACTGTCATTAAGTCGCTATATCCATCCGTCCGTCTGCATGTCCATCCATTTGGTAAGAGACATATAGCGGAAGACGAAGGAGGAAGAGAGGAGGAAGAGAGGAGGAAGAGAGGGGGAGGAGGAAGAGAGGGGGAGGAGGAGGAGAGGGGGAGGAGGAAGAGAGGGGGAAGAGGAAGAGAGGGGGAAGAGGAAGAGAGGGGGAAGAGGAAGAGAGGGGGAGTAAGAGAGGTGTAAAAGAGGAGGAAGTAAGGAGGAAGAAAGGAGAAAGGTAGATACAAAAAAGAGAAGAGAAAGAACATAAGAACATAAGAACAAGGTAACTGCAGAAGGCCTATTGGCCCATACGAGGCAGCTCTTATTTATAACCACCCAATCCCACTCATATACTTGTCCAACCCGCGCTTGAAACAATCGAGGGACCCCACCTCCACCACGTTACGCGGTAATTGGTTCCACAAATCAACAACCCTGTTACTGAACCAGTATTTACCCAAGTCTTTCTTAAATTTAAACTTATCCAATTTATACCCATTGTTTCGTGTTCTGTCTTGTGTTGATACTTTTAATACCCTATTAATATCCCCTTAAAGAAGCAAGCAAGGGGGGGGGAGAGAATAGAAGGAGAACGAAGATTATACGAAGATAAACAAGAAAGAACAAGACGAACACAAAGTAGCAAAAGAGAGAGAAGAAAAAATCATAATGTCTTCCCAATACATATATATTCCCTAAAGTTTTTTTCTTCCTCCCCAAAACGTAGAATTACTTCAACATTTTTTCTCTTACTTCAACTATATTTATTGCAGCTTTCCAGGACTTTAATTTATTCAAAGCTTTCTTTCTCTCAATGCAAATTAAGAAGCTTTCTCCCGCTTGCAAACCAATTGGAACACAGCTATCTCTCACTCCCAGAAAGTGAGAGAAGTCTTCGTCTTCAAGAACTTCCTGTTGCAAAGCTTACTAAATCCTCAGGGAAATTAAACAACAGCTCCTAACAAGGTGAGATTAGTGTGCAACTAAAGACCGATATTAGAACGGCAAAATAGTTACGATACTGGCAATTCAAGACCGTACACTTCTACGAGGTATTCTGGATCAGTCGGGGGGGGGGGGGTCTGGGCTACGAGGTGCAAGCACCAACAGTCTGATTAAATGAGCGTCAGCCTAGAGGAACGATAATTCCCGGAGCCATTGCATCGCAGACTGAAGGACTGCATAAAATAATTCGTATCGACTTAAGAGCTCTCAATATTTCTTATACACACACACACACACACACACACACACACACACACACACACACACACACACACACACACACACACACATATACACTCACACACAGGGGCCTGGTGGATAGCGCGCAGGACTCGTAATTTTATGGCGAGGGTTCGATTCCCGCACCAGGCAGAAACAAATTGGCAAAGTTTCTTTCATCATGAATAACCCTGTTACCTAGCAGTAAATAGGTACCTGGGAGTTAGTCAGCTGTCACGGGCTGCTTCCTGGTGTGTGTGTGTGTGTGTGTGGTGTGGAGAGAGAAAAAATAAGTAGTTAGTAAACAGTTGATAGAGAGTTGAGAGGCGGGCCGAAAGAGCAAAGCTCAACCCCCGCAAACACAACTAGGTGAATACAACTAGGTGAATACACACACACACAACCTGATGCAACTAAAACTCCCATTGGTTGTGTTAAGCCTCTTGGAATCGTGGCTTGGTAAGTATGGTAAAGACTCTGAACAGACTGTTAAAGTATATGTTTGCAAACAAAAATATAACTGGTCTATCAAAGTTGGCAACATGCTTAGCTAAATGAACTTTGGGGTTCAGTTCCTGAGCCCATTTATGTGCCTCTGTAACCCTTTCCACAACCGCCCACAGGGTGGGTATGGGGTCCACTACCGCCCACGGAATGGGTATGGGGTCGACTACCGCCCAAAGGGTGGGTATGGGGTCCACTACCGCCCACAGGGTGGATATGGGGTCCACTACCGCTTATGGGATGGGTATGGGGTCGACTACCGCCCAAAGGGTGGGTATGGGGTCCACTACCGCCCACAGGGTGGATATGGGGTCCACTACCGCTTATGGGATGGGTATGGGGTCCACTACCGCCCAAAGAGTGGGTATGGGATGCATAATAAATTAACTAAACTCTCATATTCCCCTTCCAACAAATTCCTCCTGTCGTCTATCGCATGTTCTCTCATTCCTCCTCATCTCTCATAATTATCAAATTTTCTCTCTCATCCTCAGCCCACCAATCTTACTCCTCAATATCTTATCAACTTTTATTTCTGTGAACTCATTTTAGAATTATTTTGGGCAGAGGCCAGGAACTCCGACTCAAAAACGAAGCAGAATTTCACCCATATTGGGGATGAGATAGTTGGAAACAGGTGCATGAGGAAGAACAGTAGAGAAAGATGGGAAAAGAGGAGATATGGAAGAGAAAGAGACAGGAGCGGATGTGGAGAGGAAAGAGGATAGAACAAGAGAGAGAGAGAGAGAGAGAGAGAGAGAGAGAGAGAGAGAGAGAGAGAGAGAGAGAGAGAGAGAGAGAGAGAGAGAGAGGAACACTGAGTGAGAAGAGAAATAGTGTGAATCAAATGGAAGAGAGAGAAAGCGGGAAAAGAAAAAGGGATGAAAATAGGGTGAAAATGAAGAAGAGAAAACAGAGAAGAGAAAGGTCCAGTCATATCAATTACTGGAGGTCCACCTCATAAAGTTCTTTCTGACCGGATTTGTAACATTGGTCTGTCAGAGGACATTTCTTGCGCCAAAATTATATAGCTGGTCAACAGTGTGGTGGGGTGTTGGCAGCAGTTGGCCAATAGTGTGGTTGGTGTTGGCAGCAGTTGGCCAATAGTGTGGTGGGGTGTTGGCAGCAGTTGGCCAACAGTGTGGTGGGGTGTTGACAGCAGTTGGCCAACAGTGTGGTGGGGTGTTGGCAGCAGTTGGCCAACAGTGTGGTGGGGTGTTGACAGCAGTTGGCCAACAGTGTGGTGGGGTGTTGACAGCAGTTGGCCAACAGTGTGGTGGGGTGTTGACAGCAGTTGGCCAATAGTGTGGTTGGTGTTGACAGCAGTTGGCCAACAGTGTGGTGGGGTGTTGGCAGCAGTTGGCCAACAGTGTGGTGGGGTGTTGGCAGCAGTTGGCCAACAGTGTGGTGGGGTGTTGGCAGCAGTTGGCCAATAGTGTGGTTGGTGTTGGCAGCAGTTGGCCAACAGTGTGGTGGGGTGTTGACAGCAGTTGGCCAATAGTGTTGTGGGGTGTTGACAGCAGTTGGCCAACAGTGTGGTGGGGTGTTGGCAGCAGTTGGCCAATAGTGTGGTTGGTGTTGGCAGCAGTTGGCCAATAGTGTGGTGGGGTGTTGACAGCAGTTGGCCAATAGTGTGGTGGGGTGTTGACAGCAGTTGGCCAACAGTGTGGTGGGGTGTTGACAGCAGTTGGCCAACAGTGTGGTGGGGTGTTGGCAGCAGTTGGCCAATAGTGTGGTTGGTGTTGGCAGCAGTTGGCCAACAGTGTGGTGGGGTGTTGACAGCAGTTGGCCAACAGTGTGGTGGGGTGTTGGCAGCAGTTGGCCAATAGTGTGGTTGGTGTTGGCAGCAGTTGGCCAACAGTGTGGTGGGGTGTTGACAGCAGTTGGCCAATAGTGTTGTGGGGTGTTGACAGCAGTTGGCCAACAGTGTGGTGGGGTGTTGACAGCAGTTGGCCAACAGTGTGGTGGGGTGTTGACAGCAGTTGGCCAACAGTGTGGTGGGGTGTTGACAGCAGTTGGCCAATAGTGTGGTTGGTGTTGACAGCAGTTGGCCAACAGTGTGGTTGGTGTTGACAGCAGTTGGCCAATAGTGTGGTTGGTGTTGACAGCAGTTGGCCAACAGTGTGGTGTGTACTGACAACATCTGGCTAACCTTTGCCTGAAATTGCTCTGCTGATGGCAACTCTTAAATTATCCTCTCCCACTAATTGAACACCAAAACAGCTTCACCAATCACCATACAGATACAAATATAGTGAGCCTCCCCCCCCCCTCTCCCCACCCTAAACGCTTCCAGAGCGACATCCGTCCGGGGTTCGAATCCTCCTTTTGCAGGGAGAACCGATAGGCCATCGATTATTAACTGGTCGCCCCTATTCACCCATTTGTAATTGGAAGCATTTTTGTAAAGCAAATGGAGGATTGTTAGATCCTTAGAAATATGTATGGAGTCTTAACTGCCTAGTGTATTCCATTTGGCTCATTTAGGTACTCCATGTGTCCCCTTGTGCGTGTTCCACATGTGTTAAATAATGTCTTTGTCTTCCCTATCTATTCTTCTGAGAATCTGGTATGTGGTGATCATGTCTCCCCCTACCTCTGCCTGTCTGTCTTACATTATAACAAGCAAAAACAGTGATGCGTTTCCATCTTAAAAGACCAGAAGCTGGCGGGTCTGAGGCCGGCTGGTGATTTGTCAACGCCACTTGTCTGAACGTGAGATAATACACGACTCATTCATGAGATTATGAGACTCATGAAGGCTGGTTGGGACGGAGGACACAATTTACAATCTCTTCTACAACCTCTCCTCCCTCCCTATACAACCCCCTCTCTCTTACCTACAATCTCTTTCCCCTCCAACAACTTGTCCTCCCCACCCCTCCCTTCTCCCTACCTCATGGAGCTCCCAGCACTAAATTTGTGTCGTGGAAAATCTCAGGCAGAATGTTTCAGGCGCCGAGGTTAAAGCCAAGCCTTTCCCACCAGCACGTTTCTTTAAAATAATCCTCAGACTTATATATCTTATCTATAAGGCTATACACTCCTTCCCTAACTGATATTTTGTTTAACAAACATCTAGAACATTTCTTGTACCAACTTCTTCCCGAAATTAATAATGATATTAAAATTTTCGTTTGATGGTGGGTTTTAACTCAAGAGAAAATGGCTTGGCTTAAACTTATTTAATGTGAAAGAAAATTCTGCCGTGTTTTTTGATTTGCGACCATAATATTTTAAGGCTCAGGCACCGGCTGAGTTGTTGAGAATATCAACTCTATTGCTGCTAGGGTGGTGAGACTGGGTCCTGGCCTGCCTTGCTCACACGCACGCACGCACGCACGCACGCACGCACACACACACACACACACACACACACACACACACACACACACACACACACACACACAAATCTCATCACTTAGGCAGTGATGTGGTGGAGGCTGACTCCATACACAGTTTCAAGTGTAGATATGATAAGAGCCCAGTAGGCCCAGGAACCTGTACACCAGTTGATTGACGGTTGAGAGGCGGGACCAAAGAGCCAGAGCTCAACCCCCGCAAGCACAATTAGGTGAGTACACACACACTGTAACTAACCGTTTCCTCAACAATTTCAGTCGGGACTGCACGACCTACTAACCTTTGCCATCTCGCCTTCTTGGCTCTACAATAAGGAACCAAATTTGTGGAAATCCTATTCAAGCCATCCTATCACCAGACCTAACAGCCTCACTACAAACTTAGCAATTAGCCATTCGCTTAGCACTTAAAGATAAGAGGGTAAAGCCTTCCCTTTTCAAGCTAAGGGTGGAGGAAGACCCCTTTAACTACGACAAACATAAAGGGCAGTTTCCACATTGATAAAGGGAAGGGCAGATCTGGAAACCCAATAATCCTGATGGGCAGCTTGGATGTCGATTCACAGTTACTGCCAATCAGAAGATGTATTGCTAACCGGTTGTGCCTGTATTGAACACGCGTGGGAGACCGGTGGAGTATCGGATTGTGTGCATAACTTTGGAGGTTTACGACGCTGCTAAGTGTAATTGAAGTACATCTCTCATGGTAAACTCAGTGGTTATAAATACTGTACATGATTTACATCTGAATTTCCACTTTTTTCTGAACTTCCACTGAACTTTCTCTCATTGGAATATTTGTGAGGTATAGAGTTGGTCGAGGTGCTTCTGGAGTTGGTCGAGGTATTTTTAGAGTCAGTCGAAGGTCTTGCAGCGTGGGTTTCGAGTAGCTCTTAGGAGACTCGAGGCTGACTCAAGCGAAGGAATCTGATTGCATATTTGTAATGGTTGCTCATGTGTCGACTCAGCATTCTCTGGAGGAGGAGGGGTAGTTGTCGCCATGACAACAAACATCCATGAACGACTGTAAGAACTAAACAAAAAAACAAAATCCATTCTGCATTTCAGACCCTGAAAGTAAGTTTTCAGAATTCTTAAAAAAAGAAAAATGGACAAAATTGATGACGTAGTTTCAATTTTACTCTCATGATGATGAGAAGAAAGTTTCTACTTTTTTATTCTCTTACTCATCTTTATCCCCGCCATTTCTCATCCGTCTTTTTTCTCCCCTTTCCCATTCTTCTTTCTCGTCCTCCTCTTCCTACTCACCAATATTTATCATTCCCTTTCTTATTCATCTTTCTCCTCCTCTTTACCACCTGTCTTCTGATCCATGTTCATTCTTATCTTGCTTATCATTCATTTTATCTTCTTCCATGTTCTTCCTCTTCCTGTTTTCCTCGTCCTCTCTCTTTCTAAACCCCCTCTTCACCCCTTTTTCTCCTTAATCCTTAAATACACTTCATCTTCATTCCTACTGCCTTTCCCATCCCCTTCACCACATCATTCTCTGCCTCTCCTTTATCTCCTCTCCTCTCTCATACCCCATCCCTTCCCTTCTATTCCACATGACGTAACACATACGTCCTCCACAGGGCGGTGACAGAGTCCACTACAGGCGCCACTCTAAGACGTCCAACTGCCCACGAAATATTAGACACTCTTATCTCACAATTGTTCTACATTTACTCAACGAGTTGGTGTTGAGATTCTATGCAATAACATATATTTTTTCCCCCCCGGTGTGTGTAAGATATGTGGCGTTATCACTGGCTGTCGAAAGGGTCATTCGTACCTGTTATGGAGATTTTGGGATCTGTATGTCGCCTGTCTCAAGCTTCCTGATAATCTGCAAGGGGGCTGGATTCACGAAGGCGTTACGCAAGCACTTACGAACTCGTCCATCTTTTCTCAGTCTTTGGCGGCTTTGTTTATAATTATTAAAGAGTTAATGAGCTGCGAAGCACCAGGAGGCTGTTTATAACAATAGCAACAGTTGATTGGGATGTTTTCATGCTTGTAAACTGTTTAATAAATATAACCAAAGCCGTCAAAGATTTAGGAAAGATGTACACGTTCGTAAGTGCTTGCGTAATTGCTTCGTGAATCTGGGCCCGGGTCTCTTTATTCGCAGTTTTACTCATCACAGTTACTCACTGGTATTACTCATGTGGTCATATTTTGCCTTCCTCATCAGGACTGGTTGTTGAAGATCTTTTATAGAGCTGCTTGCTTCCAACAACCTTTCTTCACTAAATATTCCCTCCCTCTCTCTCTCTCTCTCTCTCTCTCTCTCTCTCTCTCTCTCTCTCTCTCTCTCTCTCTCTCTCTCTCTCTCTCTCTCTCTCTCTCTCCCTCTCTCTCACACTAGGCTATGGTGGGTGGGGTTCTCCCGTGAATGTGGTGGCAGGTCTCCAGATAAGTCTGATGCTTGCAATGTACCAGTGTTGTCAAGATTGCTCGCCGGCAAATATCTATCATCCTCTCTATTGCTATCTCTTCGATTGCCAGCCCAGCCCCCCCAACACCCCCTCTCTCTCTCTCTCCCTCTCCCTCTCTCTCCCACTGCCAGAGACACTCCTGTAACAGCAACAACAGGTCCCCAAACTCAAAGGTCATTGTAGCTGTCTCATAAGTTACAACAACAGCCACTGAAAGAGAATACAATACGGTTGGGCTACGATTGGGCTACGATTGGGCTACGATTGGTCACTACTCAAATATAGCCTTAAAAACCATAGAAATTCAGGGCCTGTGAATGTATAGTATGAGTAAATGTATCCAGCTAGCTATGAGTGAGGCTGACTCATGTGAGAAAGGAGTGAGTGATGCTCCTGTCATGTTGAGATATATGAGAGATGCTTAGTGAGAAAGATACGAGTGAGAGATGCTGGAGAGAGAGAGAGAGAGAGAGAGAGAGAGAGAGAGAGAGAGAGAGAGAGAGAGAGAGAGAGAGAGAGAGAGAGAGAGAGAGAGAGAGAGAGAGAGAGAGAGAGAGAGAGAGAGAGAGAGAGAGGGAGAGAGAGAGAGGGAGAGAGAGAGAGGGAGAGAGAGAGAGAGAGAGAGAGAGAGAGAGAGAGAGAGAGAGAGAGAGAGAGAGAGAGAGAGAGAGAGAGAGAGAGAGAGAGAGAGAGAATCCACCTCTTGCCTTCCTCTTCTCACTAGCCACACAGCCTTGCTCAAGAGAGTGAGTTAAGGAAGCTGAGGCGTGCGGGTATTGAACCACACCTCACACACACACACACACACACACACACACACACACACACACACACACACACACACACACACACACACACACAGTCATAGTACACGAGGGAATCATACTTGGCTAGCGAAGAAAGTTGAGAAGCTTTTCCTTGTGCTCACTTAGTACAGACTACACGGAGCTTGAGCTTCAGCTCTTGGTCTTGGCAACTCAACCTTCATTCGAGTGATGTGGCTATTTAGTCCACATTTAACTACTATTTGAATCCGTGTATGGAGTCTGCCTGCCACTACTCCACAACCCATGATTTAGAACCTACACACCACTCCCCCTCACTGACCCGAAACCCCCCCCTCCCTTCTCCACTACACCAATAACATGGACCTGAAACCCCCCATCACCACTACCCCATCACATAAGAGACATTTACTGGAAGACGACGTCCCAAAAACGTCCTAAAAGGCCAGAGACGGGCGTCCGAACACCACCTTAAGAGGCATTTACCTCTGCTCCTGTGAAGACCTGAAAAAGACACTATTTCCTCCACTCCTGGAGGTCTTCCCGCGTCTCAGACACCATCTCCAGAAGGCAAAAGTTGGGACATTAACTTTAATCGAGTGTCGAAAACCGTACACTCTGGGGGGATACGATTTCATCTTGATATGGTTAAGGAATTCCATGTTTTAAAGACACACGAATGATTTTGAGAGAGATTGATGTCTATGATTGCTAACGAGGTAATGTTTTATTCTGGTGACAGATATGTGACTTTGAAATATATGTGACTTTGACATATATGTGACTTTGACAGATATGGGAAAATAACTGTGTTTCACATGTGATCAATATTTTCTTTTAATTTTGGATTTTGCACAGAGGAACACCCCTAAGATATATTTTTTTTAAATGTTGAGTGAATGCTCAAATCATGTGACCTACCTTGTGTAGCTTTCCGGGGATCAATGACCCCGTGGCGCGGTCTCCGACCAGCCTTCCCCTTGAGGCGATTTTCTAACTGGTACACATATTAACGAGTAAATACTGTTACCTTAAGATGGGATCGAACCCTCGTCCATGAACTCCCTGCCATTAAATATATGGTGAAATTTATTCTCGTGATTTTTAATTACAAATTGCGTTAAAACTGATGAATGGGTCTTTGGGGCTCGGCCGTGGATTGGACAAGCATATGAGTCGAGAGTCACAGCTTGGACGAACACAGCCTGTGGATAGGCTGTATGACGAGGCAACTCCCTCTACTGTCAAGGGGATTCGAACCCTCCCCCAGACCACTACAGTCTGAAGCTGAGTCAACATGCTCAACTGCTGCGAGTACTGTAGAATCGAACCCCTTCAACCCCCCTGTACCTCAGGGATACGAACCCTGTACGTACTGATATTGGCGGAAAAGGTGTTCGTAGCTACTCTGCCTCTGATGGGAGGAGAGTTCGTAGCTACTCTGCGTCTGATGGAGAGTTCGTAGCTACTCTGCGTCTAATGGAAGGAGAGTTCGTAGCTACTCTGCGTCTGATGGAAGGAGAGTTCGTAGCTACTCTGCGTCTGATGGGAGGAGAGTTCGTAGCTACTCAGCCTCTGATGGAAGGAGAGTTCGTAGCTACTCTGCGTCTGATGGAAGGAGAGTTCGTAGCTACTCTGCGTCTGATGCAGAGTTCGTAGCTACTCTGCGTCTGATGGAGAGTTCGTAGCTACTCTGCGTCTGATGGAAGGAGAGTTCGTAGATACTCTGCGTCTGATGGAAGGAGAGTTCGTAGCTACTCTGCGTCTGATGGAAGGAGAGTTCGTAGCTACTCTGCGTCTGATGGAAGGAGAGTTCGTAGCTACTCTGCGTCTGATGGAGAGTTCGTAG
The DNA here is from genome assembly GCF_040958095.1 of Procambarus clarkii. Classification (NCBI taxonomy): domain Eukaryota; kingdom Metazoa; phylum Arthropoda; class Malacostraca; order Decapoda; family Cambaridae; genus Procambarus; species Procambarus clarkii. The sequence continues at coordinate 20,276,090 of NC_091225.1, forward strand.
CTACCCTGCGTCTGATGGAAGGAGAGTTCGTAGCTACTCTGCGTCTGATGGAAGGAGAGTTCGTAGCTACTCTGCGTCTGATGGAAGGAGAGTTCGTAGCTACTCTGCGTCTGATGGAAGGGGGAGTTCGTAGCTACTCTGCGTCTGATGGGAGGAGAGTTCGTAGCTACTCTGCGTCTGATGGAAGGAGAGTTCGTAGCTACTCTGCGTCTGATGGAAGGAGAGTTCGTAGCTACTCTGCGTCTGATGGAGAGTTCGTAGCTACTCTGCGTCTGATGGAGAGTTCGTAGCTACTCTGCGTCTGATGGAAGGAGAGTTCGTAGCTACTCTGCGTCTGATGGGAGGAGAGTTCGTAGCTACTCTGCCTCTGATGAAAGGAGAGTACATAGCTACTCTGCGTCTGATGGAAGGAGAGTTCGTAGCTACTCTGCGTCTGATGGAGAGTTCGTAGCTACTCTGCGTCTGATGGAAGGAGAGTTCGTAGCTACTCTGCGTCTGATGGAAGGAGAGTTCGTAGCTACCCTGCGTCTGATGGAAGGAGAGTTCGTAGCTACTCAGCCTCTGATGGAAGAGTTCGTAGCTACTCTGCGTCTGATGGAAGCAGAGTTCGTAGCTACTCTGCGTCTGATGGAAGCAGAGTTCGTAGCTACTCTGCCTCTGATGAAAGGAGAGTACATAGCTACTCTGCGTCTGATGGAAGGAGAGTTCGTAGCTACTCTGCGTCTGATGGGAGGAGAGTTCGTAGCTACTCTGCGTCTGATGGAAGGAGAGTTCGTAGCTACTCTGCCTCTGATGAAAGGAGAGTTCGTAGCTACTCTGCGTCTGATGGGAGGAGAGTTCGTAGCTACTCAGCCTCTGATGGAAGGAGAGTTCGTAGCTACTCTGCGTCTGATGGAAGGAGAGTTCGTAGCTACTCTGCGTCTGAGGGAGAGTTCGTAGCTACTCCGCGTCTGATTGAAGGAGAGTTCGTAGCTACTCTGCGTCTGATGGAAGGAGAGTTCGTAGCTACTCTGCGTCTGATGGATGGAGAGTTCGTAGCTACTCTGCGTCTGATGGAGAGTTCGTAGCTTCTCTGCGTCTGATGGAGAGTTCGTAGCTACTCTGCATCTGATGAAAAGAGAGTTCGTAGCTACTCTGTGTCTGAAGGAGAGTTCGTAGCTACTCTGCGTCTGATGGAGAGTTCGTAGCTACTCTGCGTCTGATGGAGAGTTCGTAGCTACTCTGCATCTGATGAAAAGAGAGTTCGTAGCTACTCTGCGTCTGAAGGAGAGTTCGTAGCTACTCTGCGTCTGATGGAAGGAGAGTTTGTAGCTACTCTGCGTCTGAAGGAGAGTTCATAGCTACTCTGCGTCTGATGGAAGGAGAGTTCGTAGCTACTCTGCCTCTGATGAAAGGAGTTCGTAGCTACTCTGCGTCTGATGAAAGGAGAGTTCGTAGCTACTCTGCGTCTGATGGAAGAAGAGTTCGTAGCTACTCTTCGTCTGATGGAAGGGGAGTTCGTAGCTACTCTGCGTCTGATGGAGAGTACATAACTACTCTGCGTCTGATGGAGAGTACATAGCTACTCTGCGTCTGATGGAAAGCGTGTACAATGTCACAATACTACTAACGAAGGAGTGTGCAAAGTTACATTGCAATATACCGCAATCACTGTAAATCCTACGTTGCAACTGACGTAAGGAGCATGCAAGACTACACTGCTATGATGTTGCAAGCAGAGTACAAAGTTACACTGATGTTTACTCCCAAGCAGTGTACAAGGTAACAGTGAAAAGACCGAAATGTTCGACTTGTAAGACACTAAACAATTCTTTCCCAGCACTGACTGGGACGATTTGAGAACACATATCTCACAATTTTGTCAATTGTGAGATGTTCAGCGTTCACGTTGAACATCTCACACGATGAGAGGTAACACGTTCAACGCGTTACGTCTCCCTAAACTCCACCATTCCACGCCCTGGTTGATACCTGGTTGATACCTGGTTGATGGGGTTCTGGGAGTTCTTCTACTCCCCAAGCCTGGCCCGAGGCCAGACTTGACTTGTGAGAGTTTGGTCCACCAGGCTGTTGCTTGGAGCGGCCCGCAGCAGGCCCACATACCCACCACAGCCCGGTTGGTCCGGCACTCATTGGAGAAAACTATTTAGTTTTCTCTTGAAGATGTCCACGGTTGTTCCTTTATAACCCTCGATATATAAGCCTAACGTGTATGAATACACTCTGGCTTCCAGTCCCCCAGACATAACGCTACGAAATAATCCCCTCTTAAATAAATACAAAAATAACCCATAGCAATAAACATCAAACAGAATCGACGACGTTCGCTAAATAATTTCCTGTTTATACGAAAATAACAACAGGAAGAAGGTCCATCAAGTCTCCAAATAATGTTCAGCTACGTAACATATCACAAGAAAAATATTACCTCCTCACCCCGCAATTTTTTAAATCAATTATTTTAAATAAAAAAATAATAATACCACAACAGCTGTCAGATGCTTCATGGTATCTGAAGGAGTCCTTAAAGGAGGACTCATCAGTCCTCGCGTGTGAAGGATTGCACAAGATGCAAGTCTTCGGAACACATTCCCTAAATATCTTGAAATCAGGGAGGAACGGTGGGAAAAATCAGGAGACTTTCTGGTCGCAAGTGGCCCCGTTCCTCTGACCCTGGAGTGTCTTCAGTGGATTCCACCAACATTTTGCAATCAGTGTATTTTGGGCCTTCCAGGAGGTGTTGGAGAAGGAGAAGGAGTAGGAGGAAGAGAAGGAGTAGGAGGAGAAGGAGGAGTAGGAGGAAGAGAAGGAAGAAGAAAGACGACTAGGACGATACACACACACACACATACACACGAGCCTTTGCTGTCACAAGACTCTGAAGATCTGGTACACCAATACTGATGGAGTATCAAATAAAGTAAATGAACTAAAAAACAGACTAAGGAAACAGATCCTGACATAATAGCATTAGTAGAGACCAACCTGTTATGATTAAGAATATCAAATTCCCAAGGGAATACCAGATAATGAGAAATGCATAACTTTAGAGAGACGGTGGTGGTGTGGTGGCAGTGCTTTTAAACAAGTAACTACATTACAACTCCAGAATCTGGATTAGAGCTCATTACGCCTCCAAATTAGAGATTTCTTTGGAGGTGGCAAACAACTACAATCCATTTACAAGTACAATCCAACTATCTACAATCCTACAATCAATCTACAACTACAAGTACAACCTACAATCGAACTACAAGTAGTTCGAATAATTTCGTTGGATGGGATGAAAGTGGTTGTGCCTGCAATCTGTAACCCTCCAGAGAACCACCGGAGACCGAGACAAGAATACGAAATTACGAACAAAACACGTTTGAACTTCCTCCAAGTAGTGGCTGCACAGCCCATAGACTTCATATAGCTAAACTCCTGGTAATGAGCGTATTCACTCTTGTGTTGTTGATATCCTCAAAATGCATCCGGAGTCTGCCAGTGCAGACCGCTTATCACATGCCTTTGTATGACTAACCATCCTGTGTGATGGGGATTTTTTAGCATCACCTAGTTAGCTTTTTCGACACACTGTACTCCACTTCATATAGTCTAGGGTAGCTGCACTAATGCAGATGTACCTCATATCTTAATAAAAAAAAAAAAAAAAAAAAATGAGAGACTTCAATCATGGTCAAATCGACTGGGGGGAAAAATTAACCGAGGAGATAAGACATGGAGAGAAAAGCTTGTAGAAGTAAAGAGGAACTTCCAGACACAGCATGTTTATCTCTCAAAATGTTTGGTAATATGTTTATTGCTTGTGATGTGTGTCTATGTATGTATTAACACGATGTACTGAACGGGGTGAGAATAGCTTGAGCTACCTCATCCCTTTGTGTGTATTTTACATCAATAAACTGATTTCAATTTCAATTTCAATAACAGGAATGTAACAAGGAGAAAGGGTTATGACCAATTAGGGGCCTCGTAGCCTGGTGGATAGCGCGCAGAACTCGTAATTCTGTGGCGCGGGTTCGATTCCCGCACGAGGGAATCGAACAAATGGGCAAAGTTTCTTTCACCCTGAATGCCCCTGTTACCTAGCAGTAAATAGGTACCTGGGAGTTAGTCAGCTGTCACGGGTTGCTTCCTGGGGGTGGAGGCCTGGTCGAGGACCGGGCCGCGGGGACACTAAATCCCCGAAATCATCTCAAGATAACCTCAAGATATCCCTGGCGAGGCTAGATCTGGTATTCACACAGAATGAGATGGATATTGAAAACATTGAAATCCCATTAGAAGCCAGCAATCATTGTGTTATTGTCTTTGAATATATAATGACAATGAAGAGGATAAAAATATGTAGTAAGGGGAATAATGTAAGACTAGCATATAGAAGAGGGAACTACCCGAAGGTCAGAGAATTCCTGGGAGCATAGAATGGGGGAAACGAACTAAGGAAAACCAATACCAAACATAATGGACTACGCTGTAGAAAGATTTATACCGTGTTGACCAGACCACACACTAGAAAGTGAAGGGACGAAGACGACGTTTCGGTCCGTCCTGGACCATTCTCAAAATCGACTTGAGAATGGTCCAGGACGGAGCGAAACGTCGTCGTCCCTTCACCTTCTAGTGTGTGGTCTGGTCAACATACTTGAGCCACGTTATTGTGACTCCTCGCCTGCAAGATTTATACTATACCCTTAACTGAGAGTTAAGGGAAGACAAGCATTACCCCATGGTTCAACAGGCTGTGTCTGGAAGCAAAGAAGCATGGAAGAAATATTGTGAAGACAGATCGGAAGAAAATCACAATGTATACATAGAGGCCAGAAATTAATACACAGAAACTATGAGAGTGGCAGAGAAGCGGTACGAGAATACCATTGCATACAAGGCGATTATCTTGAGATGATTTCGGGGCTTTAGTGTCCCCGCGGCCCGGTCCTCGACCAGGTCTCCACCCCCAAGAAGCAGCCCGTGACTGCTGACTAACACCCAGGTACCTATTTTACTGCTAGGTAACAGGGGCATAGGGTGAAAGAAACTCTGCCCATTGTTTCTCGCCGGCGCCTTTGATCGAACCCAGAACACAGGATCACAAGTCCAGCGTGCTGTCCGCTCGGCCGACCGGCTCCTCCGACCCGCTCCGGCTAAGTCGGAGCCCAAACTGTTCCATAGTGATATCAGGAGGAAGATAACTCTTAGTTATCTGGTTATCACACTTGACAAAAGTGAGGGAAGACACATTGAAAATTATAAAGAGGTATGCAAGGAACTTAACGATGGCGAAAAATACGTGGAATTTAACACGTGGAAAATATTAGAGGGGCTGGTCGCAAACCTGCACACAGAAATAACATCACATGAGACCAGAAGACATGGCAGGATGTGCAGAATACCCCCGTTGAAAAGCAGAGGTGCAACAGGTACTCTGAGAGAGAACTCTATTAACATCAGAGGCCCGAGACTGTTCAACACGCTTCCACTACACATAATGGGCATAACTGGCAATCCCCTCACAGTGTTCAAGAGAGAACTAGATAAACACCTCCAAAGGATACCTGATCAACCAGGCTGTGACTCATACATCAGGCTGCGAGCAGCCGCGTCCAACAGCCTGGTTGATCAGTCCAGCAACCAGAGGCCAGATTCACGAAAGCACTTACGCAAACACTTACGAACCTGTAAATCTTTTTGCAATCTTTGGCGGCCTTGTTTCCAATTATTAAACAGTTAATGAGCTCCGAAGCACCAGGAGGCTGTTTATAACAATAACAACAGTTCATTGGGAAGTTTTCATGCTTGTAAACTGTTTAATAAATGTAACCAAAGCCGTCAAAGATTGAGAAAAGATGTACACGTTCGTAAGTGCTTGCGTAACTGCTTTCGTGAATCTGGCCCCAGGAGGCCTGGTCGACGACCGGGCCGCGGGGACGCTAAGCCCCGGAAGCACCTCAAGGTAACCTCAAGGTATGGCTTTCAGGAAGTATTCAAGCCGGAACCTGATTTGCCAGTAGAGCTTAGAGCCCAAGCTGAATAGGCAATTCCACACAGGAAAGCCTCACTGAGATAACAGTGACATCAGTGATAGTAGTAGTAGTAAAAATTGACTTTATATATTGACTATAAGACTTGGGTGTGACAAAAGCCATGGGACGAGGCAACATATCGCCATGGATACTAAAGAGAGGCAGTAAGCATTACGAAACAACCTTTTTACAATATTTCATTCCTCTCTATAACCTCCTTACGGCTGGAAAATGGCTAATGTGGTACCAATCTACAAGAAAGAGGGAAGACAGAAACTGTTCAACTTCAGACCCGCATCACCAACAAGTATCGCCTGCAAGTAGCTAGAGAGAGATTGATCTGAAGCAGGCCAGTAGAACATTGATCTGAAGCAGGCCAGTAGAACATTGATCTGAAGCAGGCCAGTAGAACATTCAGAAGAGATCACTTTTGCCTCCAGACACCAGCATGATTTTAGCAAAGGAAAATCCTGGTTGACAAACTTCCTGAAGTTCTACAACAAGATGACAAATCAAACAAGAGAAAGGGAAGGGCAGACTGCATATTGCTCGACTGTCAGAAGTCATTCGATACGGTTCTACATGAAAGACTCCTACTCAGACTAGAGAAGCAGGCTATTATATCTGGAAAAGTCTTCCTGTGGGCCAGAGAGCATTTCACAGTAAGGAAGCAAAGGGTTATATTGAGAGCAGAGACATCAGAGTGGAGAGAGGTTACAAGTGGAGTACCACAAGGATCGATACTAGGGCCCATTTTGTTTAATATATGTCATCGACATGACAGAGGTAATTGGACCCTTCATATCGATGTTTTCAGATGATGCAAAACTTATGAGAAGAATCAGGACAGAGAGAGAGAGATTGTGAGGCATAGAAAACGGATTCAGACACTCCAGAAGTGGTCTGAAAAATTGCTGCTAGAATTTAACCCAGCCAAATGCAAAGTTATGAGAACTGAAACAGGAGTGCTAAGACCAGTACAGCTGTACTGGATGAAGGGAAGGCAGATTCTTAAATCAGAAAAAGGAGAAAGATCTGAGAGTGGACATAACCCCAAATCTGATACCAGAAGGTCACATTAGCAGAATAGCAACAGCTGCATGTAGCATACTGGCTAACGTCCGTGAATCCTTCAGAAACTTGGACAAAGGGAGGGAGCCGGTCGGCCCAGTGGACAGCACGCTGGACTGTGATCCTGTGGTCCCGGGTTAGATCCCGGGCGCCGGCGAGAAACAATGGGCAGAGTTTCTTTCACCCTATGCCCCTGTTACCTAGCAGTAAAATAGGTACCTGGGTGTTAGTCAGCTGTCACGGGCTGCTTCCTGGGGGTGGAGGCCTGGTCGAGGACCGGGCCGCGGGGACACTAAAAAGCCCCGAAATCATCTCAAGATAACCTCAAGATAAGAAGGGGCTTTCTGGGCACTATATAGAGCCAAGCTGAGACCCACTCTATAACATAAATCCCCAGCATGGAATCCTTGCCGGAAGAAAGACAATGACAAACTAGAAAAGGTCCAAAGCTGTGCAGCGGGATGTAAATAGGAGAGGCCTTTTGTAGGACAAAAGGCCTCAGGCAGCTTCCCGTTTTTTTATGTTATTATTTACACACAGGCCTGCCTGCCTGCCTGTGTCCACCCCCCCCATCCCGCCCTTCTCCTCTCTCTCTCTCTCTCTCTCTCTCAATAACTCCTCCACACACACACACACACACACACACACACACACACACACACACACACACACACACACACACACACACACACACACACACATGCACACACACACACACACACACACACACACACACACACACACACACACACACACACACATACACTGCTAATTCAGTTCCAGCCAGCTTTCACGAATACAAAACTACACATCCTCTTTCCCTACCTTTTAGCCGCCATCAAATATAGAAAAGCTGATGCGTGGCTAACGCTTCCCATACTCTATGACAAAAGCCACGCCCGGGAAACCCTAAGAGTCGCGCTGCAAATCCTCCATAAATGGCATTCAATCCTTTCTAACCCATATCATACTAACTCAGTTAGTTTATGTTCTTTAAATCTCCGTTGTTGACAGTTTCGATGAGCTGCGTGACAGGACGCCAGTTTAGAACTGTTGTCTGTTCTTGTAAGTAGTAGTAAGTACTTACGTTAAATTTAGAACTTAGAAATTTAGAACTATGTTGATAGAAGTACTAGCAACCGCAGGAATTATCATATGATCCTATATATCGCTAAGCGAGGGATTATTTGTATATAATTCTCATGGCAGTTCTATATGTAACTTGCAATGGATATATATTAACTGTATTTTCAACACTTACTGACAGTGTTGCCAGCTGTTGCTAGGGAGACACATGGCCCTTCTTCCCCCTCACACTGCCTACAGCACTGTAACCATCTACACCACTGTAACCATCTACACCACTGTAACCATCTACACCACTGTAACCATCTACACCACTGTAATCATCTACACCACTGTAACCATCTTCGCTACACACATCTTCATTTAAAAAAATACATATTCTACATACTTAGGCATCCATCAGTCTCGGGAGACTATGGAGTTGCTCTCTGGTTGTCGGTCTGGAGTGGCCTCTCCAGGGCGCAAAGCCAGGGTAGGTTGATACGGAGGAGAAGCTGTTACCCATGCAGCAGGTCCAACCAACACACTGACAATTAAGTGTCATCTTGTAACTATCAACTTGTAACTGACTAAATAGCATTCCTCTGAGACCTCCATATAGCCTTGCCCTGTGGAGGGGTTGAACAGAGGGAGGGAGCCCACCAAACACACACCGAAACTACGACGTTGGTACAACGTTCGAGCAAGTTTTAACACCACCTAACCAGTTATAACAACCAATATAGCAAGTTGTAACAACGTTCTAATACGTCATAAACACGTGAAGCCAAGATGTAACAACTTTATTTCAAGTTGTAACAAGCGGAAAATAGAGACAGTTTCGGTTTGTGTTTCCAGGGAGGGAGGGAGGTGGATGCAAGAAAAAGGGGAGGTGTAGGAAGGGTAATTAGAATAGGGGAAATAGAGGAGAGGAGAAGAGAAAGCGGAGTAGTGCAAGATGACACCCCGTCCAATTCCTTGGACTAAATGTTCTCTAAGTGGTAATCTAGGGGACGGGGTGAAAGGGGAAGGGGTGAAAGGCCAAAAGGAAAGTGTGGAAGGCCAAGGGGAAGGGGAGGAAGGCCAAGGGGAAAGGGTGAAAGGCCAAAGGAAAGGGGAAAAAGGCCAAAGGGATCAGACGACCTCTGAGAAAGGGAGAGGGAGGGATAACTTGATGCCTGGATTACACACACACAGATATCAAATGCGTCTCAAAGTGAGGAAGGAGACAGACGGACAGAACGACAGAGACGGACAGAACGATGGGGATGGACAGAACGATGGGGATGGACAGAATGACAGAAACAATGACAGGTAGCGGATACAGCTAGTCAATCAGTAAGTCAAATGAGACAAGATTTATATTCATCAACCCTGAATGGATCCTACAAGACACGACCGGCTTTGTCTCACCCCCCCCCCCCTTCCTACACCATCAAACTCATCCCACCTCTCTTCCTACACCATCAAACTCATCCCACCACCTCCTTACACCATCAAACTCATCCCACCACCCTTCCAACACCATCAAACTCATCCCACCACCTTCCAACACCATCAAACTCATCCCACCACCTCCCTACACCATCAAACTCATCCCACCACCTTCCAACACCATCAAACTCATCCCACCACCCTTCCAACACCATCAAACTCATCCCACCACCTTCCAACACCATCAAACTCATCCCACCACCTCCCTACACCATCAAACTCATCCCACCACCCTTCCAACACCATCAAACTACCCTCAGATGAATCCTAATTGGCACAATCTCGCGATCGTAATTCGTCCCCGAGTGGCTAGGGATGAGGTGGATCACAAAGGCTATACCCCTGGATAGCATATAACCCTCCCACCGGGAAAGTCTTACCGGTTCGAATCCCTCCACTATACACCCCAGGGTGAAATATACCCCCCCCCCCAGGCGCCGTCAACTCTATATAGCTGCCTAGGGGCGAGACGTTCATCTTACTATCTAATCTCCTGGGATGTCGGCCGGTGTGGCATCTGATCGTATGAGCAGTATTTTATATGCTAAGGGAAGGGATGATGGGGGGGGCCAGGCTAGGATGGGAAAGGGGGGGAACTCGAACCAAGATGGGAAAGGGTTATTACAAACCATATATTATATACCTTCTGACTTTAAACTTGACCCTAATAGACATTACACCCTTTGCGTTTTCTGCTTATAACTCCCTCATCCTATCTTGGAGCTTTGACCTACTGTGACTAGCGGGGAACAGCTGTGCTTTAGATAGCAGGACTCGTGATCACGCAAGTCGTTCAGGTCGTGGACAACTAATGATATTGGACGACAGTTACCTCTTGCCAGACCTGGAGACGGAGAGAGAGAGAGAGACAGAGGTGAACCCAATTCAGACGCCACAGAATGACGTCGGACGACGACGTATGCCAAGAACGGTAATAACGACGATAATGAACGACAGCGATCACTGGCAACGATGTACGAGAACACACCCTTTTCCATGAACCAGGAAGAGTAACCCTTCCATGAACCAGTGAGAGAACGCTTTCCATAAGAGCAAGAGCACCTTTTCCAGGATTCAACGATAGCACCTCTACAATGAGAACGTTCTCCAGATGGATCCTGGAAGAGGCGTTCTAGCGAGAACGCCTCTTCCAGGATCCATCGCAAAAGCCCCTTCCAGAATCCCGCGAGAACGTCTCAAGTGCAATAATCTAGAAGCAGCGTCAGTTATCTTAATCACCAGCTGACGAAACAACCTCTAGCTCGTTCTATCTTTCTAGAGGCATGATATCTAGAGGGAGGATATCAGCCTCACAATCACCCTCATGCGTGCCTTATGGACCTCTAAGTGAGGATATCAAGACGAGGAAGAACCCTCAGATATTGGTAATCGTTTCCTAAACCTTTTTTTTTCTCCTTTCGTAGAGAATGGTAATGTGCGAAAAATCCTGGTAATTCTTTTTCGCTGTCAGATAAAACTTGCAGGCTGGGGTGAAAGGGAGATTTGGATCGATCGACAGACTCACTCACTCACTCACTCACTCACTCCTTTGTGTTAAAAGACAATACCTTAAATTCTGGCTAGCCTCTGAAACGTTTCTCAACCGACGATTGCTAAGAAATTTAACAAACTGGTCTAAAAACATACAATTCTAAAAGTCTATGAAGGTAAACATGATAAGGAAATACTTGGAGACAAGCTTTCAATCACATTCCAAAACTCAATTATTCAAAAACAGAAAAGGAGAACCCAAAAAAAATAACAAGTCCAATATGCATTATTATTTTTTGGTGTGTTTATCAATCACGCTAAGATCCAACGGCTTGAAACTTTCCTTGGTGGGAGGTTTGAGAAGCTGTGTGACAAGCTTCCCACAAGCTTGGAGGCTGACTCCATACACAGCTTCAAGTGTAGATATGATAGAGCCCAATAGGCTCAGGAATCTGTACACCTGTTGATTGACGGTTGAGAGGTGGGACCAAAGAGCCAGAGCTCAACTCCCTCAAGCACAACTAGGTGAGTACATACCCAGACAACAGACGTCGCTATGAGACAGGCAGTCTAGGACGGGCAGTCTAGGACAGGCAGTCTAGGACAGGCAGTCTAGGACAGGCAGTCTAGGACGGGCAGTCTAGGACAGGCAGTCTAGGACAGGCAGTCTAGGACAGGCAGGCCAGGATAGGCAGTCTAGGACGGGCAGTCTAGGACGGGCAGTCTAGGACAGGCAGTCTAGGACGGGCAGTCTAGGACAGGCAGTCTAGGACGGGCAGTCTAGGACAGGCAGTCTAGGACAGGCAGTCTAGGACAGGCAATCTAGGACAGGCAGTCTAGGACAGGCAGGCCAGGATAGGCAGGCCAGGATAGGCAGTCTAGGACGGGCAGTCTAGGACGGGCAGTCTAGGACGGGCAGTCTAGGACAGGCAGTCTAGGACATGCAGTCTAGGACAGGCAGTCTAGGACAGGTAGTCTAGGACAGGCAGTCTAGGACAGGCAGTCTAGGATAGGCAGCCTAGGACAGTCTAGGACAGGCAGTCTAGGACAGGCAGTCTAGGACAGGCAGTCTAGGATAGGCAGCCTAGGACAGTCTAGGACAGGCAGTCTAGGACAGGCAGTCTAGGACAGGCAGTCTAGGACAGGCAGTCTAGGATAGGCAGCCTAGGACAGTCTAGGACAGGCAGTCTAGGACAGGCAGTCTAGGACAGGCAGTCTAGGACAGGCAGTCTAGGACAGGCAGTCTAGGACAGGCAGTCTAGGATAGGCAGCCTAGGACAGTCTAGGACAGGCAGTCTAGGACAGGCAGTCTAGGACGGGCAGTCTAGGACAGGCAGTCTAGGACATGCAGTCTAGGACAGGTTGTCCTAGACAGGCTGTCCTAGACAGGCAGCCCAGGACAGACAGCCACTATTTCCAGACAGGACCCGGACAAAACATTATAGTCAGCAAATATGACCAAGACATAGGCACAGCTGACAGATATCAGCACAGCACAGACATATATATCTCACAGTTATCTCAAGACACAAGAACTATCCACACTTGGCCATATCTACAGATATGGCCAAGACACAGAAATAGACCAAAACACAGGCACAGCCGATAGATATGACCAGGACATTAACAGAGACCACCTCTGTGATTTCAAAATGGTGAGCTATGATGTTCCTTCTTTATTCACAAAAGTCTCTGTTGATGATTTAACATCGATTTGGACGTGATAAATTATTGCAATATGATTTGCCACTTCCGGTGATTGCCCGCATTGATTTGATAAAAATGATGTTATTTAGTTTTTAATTAGTTTTAGGCACTTGCATTTACGTACATAAGTTCCGACTTTTGCTATTGTAGAGAATGCTGCTGTCGTTATCCTAAAACTTACACGAGCCTTTCACTGAGTTTCTTTCACCCTGAATGCCCCTGTTACCTAGCAGTAAATAGGTACCTGGGAGTTAGTCAGCTGTCACGGGCTGCTTCCTGGGGGTGGAGGCCTGGTCGAGGACCGGGCCGCGGGGGACACTAAAAAAAAAAAAAGCCCCGAAATCATCTCAAGATAATCTCAAGATAAGCCTCCACAGTTAGGTTTGGGGTCATGTTTACTCCCAGGTCTCTTACACTATTCGTTACAGAGATGTAATTTCCCTTTATTGTGTACCGCTCATTTTGGTAATTTGTCACCTGTTCCCATTTTCATTCCCTTGCACTTCCTGGTGTTGAAATCCAGAGGTCATTTCTTGGGCCAATTCTGCAGCTTATCTAACTGAATTTTTGTAATTTGTCTCCTGTTCTCATTTTCATTCCCTTGCACTTCCTGGTGTTGAAATCCAGAGGTCATTTCTTGAACCAATTCTGCAGCTTATCTAAGTCATTCTAATCAAGTCATCTTAGAGAATCTTATAATCTTCATCTGTCTCAATTGTTCCCATTTGGCATCGTCGAGAAACATCGATATATAAGACTCAACTCCTGTAGATAGGTCATTAAGATAAAGGAGAGATAGTTTGGGTCCCAGCATCGATCCTTGAGGCACTCTGCTTGTTACTCTCCGCTAGTCTGACGTCTCGCTACCCTGCTGCGACTCCGTGACCAGGAAAGTCCTTTTCCGCTTGCTCCCGCCTGCCTCGTGAGTGCGTGAGTGCGTGCAAGTGGCGGCTCGGTAGTAATATCCCTGCCACCTACTGCTGCGCCAGGCTATATTAACGAGCTAGATTTAACACGTTAAATGTAACCAAACCCTATTAACCGCCCCCCCCTTACTCAAGCAATATAGCCTCTTCTAGCACCCCCTTGCTTCTCCCCCCCCCCCACCTGCTGCATTTATCCAAATCAATGGTCTAATTGGATAATATATCCACCCCTTTGTACAACATCTACCTCAAACCCATTTACGAGTAAGTTATATGAACTATAGGTTCGTTCCACTCTCGTAGATGTATCATGTATAAGTTTCTTAATGAATTTAGAATTGAAAATTTGTATGAAAAAAAGTATTTTACAATGACAACACCACCTGTATACCAGTAGTATACTACTGTATACTAGTAGTATACTTTGTTACGATTTATATATTTAATATGCTATTATACTAAATCATTATTTATACTAAAATAATCACCATTGTCTTTGAGACAATTAAGACTTTGAATTTATATGCAAATTGCAAATCCAGCGTGAAAAAAAATGCAACTCCGTTTAGCATAAATTTTGTCCGTTGCTAAGTCCATTAAAGTCAAAGCTGTTGGGTCATGACTCTGTTGTCATCAACCGTTGTGACATATACTGTACCGTTAACGGGTATGTATCTGTTTATCTGTTGCTCAGCCGATTAAAATAAGGTTCAGTTGGTCACTGTAAGGAGACTAAGAGTTAGTTGATCTCATTCGGCGATTCACTTGTTGAAATGAGATACAGTTTTTGCATGTAACCGAACCTCTTTGATTCTTGGTACGGAGAGTACCAAGTACTCGATCTCGCTAGTGCAATCTAGTAATATATCATTCGTAACTCACAAGGCTAGTCAACCCAGTAACTCCCACTCTGACAGGAGATATATAAGATGCCATTGAACAAATTCACAAGGGCCGTGATGGGGATTCGAACCCACGTCCGAGATCATCCCAAACGCTGCCTCTATCGACTGAGCTACCTAGCATCGACCCTTGTGGATTTGTTCATTTGATGCATGACACTATTGTGATTTCTGTGTGTAAAGATGCCATTAGTTGACAAGACCACACACTAGAAGGTGAAGGGACGACGACGTTTCGGTCCGTCCTGGACCATTCTCAAGTCGATTTGAGAATGGACCATTCACAATCGACTTGAGAATGGTCCAGGACGGACCGAAACGTCGTCGCCCCTTCACCTTCTAGTGTGTGGTCTGGTCAACATACTTTAGCCACGTTATTGTGACTCCTCGCCTGTATGCCATTAGTATTAAGTCTGGGTCTACAGACTCCACTTAAGTGAAGCGCGTCAGTTTGGGGCTCTGTAAAGCTCTAAATAGGGAGCGCGTCAGTTTGGGGCTCTATAAAGCCCTAAAGAGGAACAGAGTCCTCTATTGTAATGAGGACTCTCAAACAAGCCCCCAAAAGTCACGCAAAAACCCGCTCTAAACTGGAAACAGAGTCCTCATCTCAAATTAAAAACTGATTTATGTTTTCCGAATTATACACAACTTCTCTAGCTCTTTCATAATAAATTATCAGTAGATCCTCTCTCTCCTCGACCAATAAATATATATTTTCATTTTAATAAAAAAAAGATACATTTATTAAGACATTAATATGACACTGAAATAATAATTTCACTGAAAACATAACTATTCAATACTGCAATTCAGGAACACATTAATGGCACTTGAGTAATAAACTTAATGCAATCATGAACATCAATATTTCATTTCAACACATTAATAACAATTGCAAAAATAATTTCAACGAAAACATAGATATCAAATGTTGCACTTCAACAACACATTAATAGCAATTGAATAATTTTGTCAATGAAATCATTAACATCAAGTATATATTAGTAGATGAACAAATCCACAAGGGCCGTGACGAGGATTCGAACCTGCGTCCGGGAGCATCCCAGACACTGCCGTAGTACTCAGACACAGACATCATAGACATAGTACATATTAGTAGCCTATTTATCTCATCCTATTCAACCTATCTACTCTTTCTGGACCATTAGATCATATATGAAAATTAATATTTTTCAAGAGACTCATATTGGTATTCATTGCGTCATTCAGAACTCATTAATCTGATCTGTAGAAATGGACTAAATTCATACGAAAGGTTAAATATCTGAATGAATCAACTTATTCATGTGATATTTCCAGTAGTCTAGGATGAATAGATTATACCTGCGTGTGGTATAAGCGATACAGGATCCCCCGCATCAAACTCTAATTAATCTGATATACCGCTGTCTAACTCAAGGTCCGAAATCCTCCGGACTTCTTGGCCAGAAAGAAGCGATATACCGTATGAAACATCTGAACGTCCCAGAAAATGAGGAACCCCACGAAGCAATCAACAGGATCGATACAGGATCCCTCGGTAACCCTAAAATCGGTAACACTCCTGGATATGAAATCCAGGAGCGACCCCACACATAGCAAGAAGAATTACTTTCCGGCAAAAAGTGATCAGACACAAACGTGATCAGATCATCTCGAGACCTCAAGTACTACCGTCTTGCTGGGGACTGATTGGTCCACACACGTTGCACTTTCAGATCTTGACTTCGCAAGCACACTGCTTCTCTGGACACAAACAGAGATCACAATAACGTGATCCATCAAATGAACAAATCCACAAGGGCCGTGACGAGGATTCGAACCTGCGTCCGGGAAGGCATTGTCTGGGATGCTCCCGGACGCAGGTTCGAATCCTCGGCACGGCCCTTGTGGATTTGTTCGCTTCTCTGGAACCCCCTCCTCCCTTACCCATCTCATCTAGGAGGTGATTCTGCTCCTAACTCATCACACAATTTCCTCATTAACACTACAAATATTCCATTATAACTTACCTATTTTCATCTGTTGAACACATACAGAAATGAGCAATTACATATAAATATGGAGGGCAAAGAACTGAAACAATATGGAGGCGAGGAGTCACAATAACGTGGCTATGTTGACCAGACCACACACTAGAAGGTGAAGGGACGACGACAACGTTTCGGTCCGTCCTGGACCATTCTCAAGTCGATTGTGTGTGAAGTCACACAATCGACTTGAGAATGGTCCAGGACGGACAAAACGTCGTCGTCCCTTCACTTTCTAGTGTGGTCTGGTCAACATCGGGCAGTTTTTACACCTGTAGGAAACCATGTCCTGCCCTGGAAACACAAACCGAAACTGTCTTTATTTTCCGCTTGTTACAACTTGTAATAAAGTTGTTACATCTTGGCTTAAAATGTTTATGACGTATTAGAACGTTGTTACAACTTGCTATATTGGTTGTTATAACTGGTTAGGAGGTGTTAAAACTTGTTCGAACGTTGTACCAACGTCGTAGTTTCGGTGTGTGTTTGGTGGGTGAAGGCTCCAATTTGCATTCGAACACTTACCTGGTTCAGAGTCCTCCATTGCTCGACAGGCAAGGGAAAATCAACTGACCTGGAAGAAAAACAGATTGCTTTAACACAAGTATTTGCAGGCGATGAGTCACAATAACGTGGCTGAAGTATGTTGACCAGACCACACACACTAGAAGGTGAAGGGACGACGACGACGTTTCGGTCCGTCCTGGACCATTCTCAAGTCGATTGTGTGTGTGTTTTTATGTATATCTCTCAGAATGTTCGGCAATATGTATATTATTTGTGATTGTGTGTGTATATGTATGTATTAACATGATGTACTGAACGGGGTGAATCGGTTCTCAAGTCGATTGAGTCAGAAATCGACTCTTCACAATCGACTTGAGAATGGGTCCAGGACGGACCGAAACGTCGTCGTCGTCCCTTCACCTTCTAGTGTGTGGTCTGGTCAACATACTTCAGCCACGTTATTGTGACTCCTCGCCTCCATAACACGTTGAAGTTATTCCATTCAAGTGTCGGAACCAGAAATACAAGTTTATTTCTAAATAAACACATAGGCTCGAGCCGGTCGGCCGAGCGGACAGCACGCTGGACTTGTGATCCTGTGGTCCTGGGTTCGATCCCAGGTGCCGGCGGGAAACAATGGGCAGAGTTTCTTTCACCCTATGCCCCTGTTACCAAGCAGTAAAATAGGTACCTGGGTGTTAGTCAGCTGTCACAGGCTGCTTCCTGGGGGTGGAGGCCTGGTCGAGGACCGGGCCGCGGGGACACTCAAAAAGCCCCGAAATCATCTCAAGATAACCTCAAGACCTCAAGATAGGCTCAATAAAATTAAATTTTCTGGATCACGGGTGAATTTTTCCGTTCTTGACTCAAGGTCATTCAATATTACAATGAGGCTTTGGGAGTAGAAGAACTCTCGCAGTTAACAGATGAACAGGAACAAATATATCTCCCCACAATGTTATCACAGGATTTTATTTGTTTTTTTTGCTTTCGTTGGTTTGAGGTAGAGTACGAAATATATGTCTTTGTTTACTGTTAAGAGAGGGAGATACTGTCCTGTTTACCCTTGAGAGAGGGAGATATTGTTCTGTTTACCCTTGAGAGAGGGAGATATTGTCCTCTTTACCCTTGAGAGAGGGAGATATTGTCCTCTTTACCCTTGAGAGAGGGAGATATTGTCCTCTTTACCCTTGAGAGAGGGAGATATTGTCCTCTTTACCCTTGAGAGAGGAAGATATTGTCCTCTTTACCCTTGAGAGAGGGAGATATTGTCCTGTTTACCCTTGAGAGAGGGAGATATTGTTCTGTTTACCCTTGAAAGAGGGAGATATTGTCCTGTTTACCCCTTGAAAGAGGAAGATATTGTCCTGTTTACCCTTGAGAAAGAGATATATTCACCTAGTAAGCCTGAGGCTACGAGGAAATTGCTTCCCTCCCACAGTACTGACTTATATCAGAGGAAGAGGGGAAAAAATGACCAGTACTTCGTTAAACTTTATCGGTGAGCAAGGAAGAAAAGTTCCTGTAACTTGACGAACTTATGAGTAGAGGGGCAGACTTATTCAACTAGTATTACAAGGAAAATACAAATTTACAAAATCAATATTTTTTTTTCCATTATCGACTTGATACACTTGATACTGGTCTAAGACGGACTGAAACGTCGTCATTTCTTTATCTTCTGAAACATGGTTTGGTCATCGGATGCTATTAACTTCACTCTACGATTAAGGATTACTTTTTTTTTTTTGAGATATATACAAGAGTTGTTACATGGTTGTAGAGCCACTAGTACGCGTAGCGTTTCGGGCAGGTCCCTGGAATACGATCCCCTGCCGCGAAGAATCGTTTTTTCATCCAAGTACACATTTTACTGTTGCGTTAAACAGAGGCTACAGTTAAGGAATTGCGCCCAGTAAATCCTCCCCGGCCAGGATACGAACCCATGACATAGCGCTCGCGGAACGCCAGGCGAGTGTCTTACCACTACACCACGGAGACTGCTAATCATAGGGCAAGGTAAACCCATGCTTATAAATCTCTATGTTTTTGTACGTTAATTAACCACTAACTGGTTAAAATACAACTGGTTAAAATACTGGTTAAAATTTTAAATAATTAAAATACTAACTGGTTAAAATACCTCCAAGTTTCTCACAGATTAAGGAGCAAATTAAGACGAAAATATTTGCAAACTTACAAAAGTCGCCACAGAGCCAAAGTAGCGGAAGGAAGATCCACTGCGATATGGTACGAACAAGCCACTGGCTACTACTCTTTCAAGCCTGACAAAAAGATATCCAGAGACATTGCAGTAGCCATATACAGACTCAGACTTACACGGGCTGCTGGGAGGTAATCAACCCAATGACAAAGAGACATGACAAAGAGACAACACAATGACATGACAAAGAGTGTCATGTCTGTGGAACAGAACCTGAAATGCCACTATTGCATTGCTTACTGGAATGTGAAGCAACTGGAGCCCTGAACATCAAACTCTACATTTAACCAACAAAAACAGCTGCATTAAATGCAAAATCCACTGCGATTACAATGATTACAAAAGCAGTTGAAGAATAGGACACAATAGTGAACATTGTGCATCTATATCCGCCACCAAGATAACGTTATTAAAAGATTAAATCAGTGCGAAAAAAAAGAAACTCTACCTTCATTTAAAACATTGACCCAGATATCACAGTAACAAGGTTATCGTGAATAACCGAACTCAATTACGGGATCACCATAGCCCGTGCTGAATCTAAAACAGCAATCACAACATGTTAACTTAGTATAACTTAAGTGTCCTTATAGCGTCAAGTGTCTATTCCTTTAGATGTTATAGAGTGCTGACCAGACGTCGAAGGCCCGCAGCTCTACAGTGACGATTGGGCTCTTTTTTTTTGAGATATATAGAAGAGTTGTTACATTGTTGTAGAGCCACTAGTACGCGTAGCGTTTCGGGCAAGTCCTTAATCCTATGGTCCCTGGAATACGATCCCCGCCGCGAAGAATCGTTTTTTCATCCAAGTACACATTTTACTGTTGCGTTAAACAGAGGCTACAGTTAAGGAATTGCGCCCAGTAAATCCTCCCCCGGCCAGGATACGAACCCATGACACAGCGCTCGCGGAACGCCAGGCGAGTGTCTTACCACTACACCACGGCGACTTCTACCGGAAGGCATTGCACAGCGGCCGTTCTACGAAGTTGGTGGCGTTCTTACCGTTCTTGGCAAGTGGTAACTACAGCATTCCGTGATAACGAGGCGTCACACGGCTCACACAAGGCGGCCAAGCATGAGACAAGCGCCGACAGGATAATTATATGTTGACTTGGGGAAGAAAAACTCAATTTTCCCCCTCTCTGACCCTCTCTTTTTCCCCCACACCCGCTGTTTCCCTCCCCCACCCCCTTCACCAATGTCTCTTCCACCCCCGTCCCTTCTGTCTCTTCATTCTCCCTCTTCCCTCCCTTCCCTGTACACTCACGTACATTAATTCACATTTACACGCAAAGAGGGAAGGGGGGGACGGAAAAGATGACTAAACCTTTGATGTCGTGGACAGTACACACACACGTGGGCTGTACAAGGTTTATATAGTGTTCAGAACTGAGTCAGTGCGGGTGTTTGAGTATATGTCATGTATATAATATATATATCATATATATATATATATATATATATATATATATATATATATATATATATATATATATATATATATATATATATATAGACAGATGATTATCTAGTCGTTTGTGGCTTGTTTCATCATACTCTTCAGGATGACACATAAGGGGTGTCATAGGACAGAGAGAGAGAGAGAGAGAGAGAGAGAGAGAGAGAGAGAGAGAGAGAGAGAGAGAGAGAGAGAGAGAGAGAGAGAGAGAGAGAGAGAGAGAGACAGAGAGAGAGAGAGAGAGAGAGAGAGAGAGAGAGAGAGAGAGAGAGAGAGAGAGAGAGAGAGAGAGAGAGAGAGACCGAATACCACCTAGTTCCTTTCTATAGTACATACAAGTAACCAACAGATTCTGAAAAAAACTGTCCGCCAGTCACTCTAATATTGAAAGTCGGGATCAAGGAGCTGAAGCTCAACCCTACACGCACTATTCTGCGAGTACATACTCCAGGACGGTTCCCCACAGACATAGTGCTAACCACAACAGTTTGATGGAAAATCTACGAATTAGATCTCTTGATAGATTTTAGATGAGTGTACACAAATGCACATGCAGCCATGAGTGGGTAGGTACACGCACGCACGCACGCACAACTAGGTGAGTGCACGCAAACGCACGCGCGGGCACGCACATGCAAGGTCTTGGCCTGTCTGATAACACATTGGTAATTAGGAGAGAAGCGGCCCAGCTAATGAGTTGTAAGTCATGTGTCTGTGTGCTGGCCTTATCGCTGCTGTGAGGCGGCCTTATCGCTGCTGTGAGGTGCCCTTATCACTGCTGTGAGGTGGCCTTATCACTGCTGTGAGGTGGCCTTATCACTGCTGTGAGGTGGCCTTATCGCTGCTGTGAGGTGGCCTTATAACTGCTGTGAGGCGGCCTTATCGCTGCTGTGAGGTGCCCTTATCACTGCTGTGAGGTGGCCTTATCACTGCTGTGAGGTGGCCTTATCACTGCTGTGAGGTGGCCTTATCACTGCTGTGAGGCGAAGCAGCAGCAAAGTGCCAAATTGCTGTGCATTTATCACCTGGAAATCTATCGACTTGATAGATTGATGTCTAACCTACGCTTGAAACAACCTAGGTATATTTTGCAACACGGTATAATCTCTTGCCCAAATTAGCAATTGCTTCCAAACCAGTATTTACCCAGGTCATTCCTAAATCTAAACCTATCCATCACTTGCTTATCTAAGATCTGGATGATTTTAATTCCTGATCCTCTTAAAGACGGCACAGGTTTCAGATCTCCAACAGGTGTATGATATCATAATATATGATATATTATTTAGGTTAATATAAGGGTATTGGATTCCTTTTGGGAATTGATATCATACCCACCACATCCCGGACCAACCGGGATGTGGTGGGTATGTGGGCCTGCGGGCCGCTCCAAGCAACAGCCTGGTGGACCAAACTCTCACAAGTCGAGCCTGGCCTCGGGCCGGGCTTGGGGAGTAGAAGAACTCCCAGAACCCCATCAACCAGGTAACCAGATACGAGGTCCCCAGTGAACCTGCTCGCTGATCCTATCATGCAGGACAATGAAACATATATATATGCAATTACACATATAAATAGTGCAATTTACATATAATTGGGAAGGCATTGTCACTTGAATTTCAGCGTAAAAGCATTTCGATGAGCGTATTTGGTTCAATGTTTTTCTTACGGGTTATTCATGCCCGTGCCACCTCTTGGGTGGCTTAATCTTTATCAATCATCAATCGGTTCAATGTTCCACTGGAACATTGAACCAAATCCACTTGACTGTATGTAGTGGAATCAATCAATCAATCAATCTAATCCTGTTTCCATGCTGGCTGCCTTAACAACCGAATTGCCATATCCGAGTGCCATATCCGAGAGGTAGAAAGTATAAACTAGTCAATCATCAATTGCCTATACATGTTAATTATCATCCTCAACCCATTATCTCAAATAATTCCGAGGAATCATTTACGTATTCAATCAATCCGTTACTCAATAATTAGTGAATATTAAACCATCGTAATGTTATCGTTTTGCATCGACCCCGATAAGTTGGTTGGTTGGATTTGTACAGTTTCTGGTCAGACTAAACAGTGGCCTTTATTTACGGAGTGGGCGAGATAACGAGATTGACCTGAAGTATGACCTGAAAACCTGGGGCCAGATTCACGAAGCAGTTACGCAAGCACTTACGAACGTGTACATCTTTCCTCAATCCTTGACGGCTTTGGTTACATTTATTAAACAGTTTACAAGCATGAAAACTTGCCAGTCAACTTTTGTTATTGTTATAAACAGCCTCCTGGTGCTTCGGAGCTCATTAACTGTTTAAAAATTGTAAACAAAGCCGCCAAAGATTGAGAAAAGATGTACAGGGGCCAGATTCACGAAAGTACTTACGAACGTGTACATCTTTCCTAAAACTTTGACGGCTTTGGTTACATTTATTAAACAGTTTACAAGCATGAAAACTTGCCAATCAACTGTTGTTATTGTTATAAACAGCCTCCTGGTGCTTCGGAGCTCATTAATTATTTAATAATTGTAAACAAAGCCGCCAAAGATTGAGGAAAGATGTACAGATACGTAAGTGCTTGCGTAAGTGCTTTCGTGAATCTGGCCCCAGGTTCGTATGTGCTTGCGTAACTGCTTCGTGAATCTGGCCCCAGACCTGAAGGCATGACCCGAAGTCATGACTAACGAGACTGACTCATGGTTATCTTGAGATGGCAATCATGAGATGATTTCGGGGCTTTTAGTGTCCCCGCGGCCCGGTCCTCGACCAGGCCTCCACCCCCAGGAAGCAGCCCGTGACAGCTGACTAACACCCAGGTACCTATTTTACTGCTAGGTAACAGGGGCATAGGGTGAAAGAAACTCTGCCTGTTGTCTCTCGCCGGCGCCTGGGATCGAACCCAGGACCACAGGATCAGAAGTCCAGCGTGCTGTCCGCTCGGCCGACCGGCTCCTGTCTCCCATGACGTAGATTTTCTAACCATTTTACCTGGAAACTACCCGATTTGAGGCAACAACTCTAGGGTTTTCCATCGCGGCTCCGCCATAACCCTTCCCAATATTCGATATTTTTGAAGCGCATTTTGAAATAAAATTTACGATAATTGCGGTGAGCGCAAACTAGTGATCGGCAGACCAATGGGCAATTTTCGCGATTTTTCACAATAGTGCGATTTTTTGGTTCAATTTCAACCTTAACCGAACGAAATTTAAATGATGTTATCTAATTAGATTTTTCAACTGCACAAAAATACTGGGGGGAAAAAAAATTCCATTTATAGAACAGTTTCTGGTAATATATCGTTTGCCGGGGGTCCCTTTCCCGGTCGGACAGAAGCGATTGGGCATGTTTTCTTTTTCCTGATACCGCGCCTGACAGCTGGATGGACAGCGCTTCGGATTTGTAGTCCTGAGGTTTCGGGTTCGATCCCCGGTGGAGGCGGAGACAAATGGGCTAAATGTTTCTTTCACCCTGATGCCCCTGTTACCTAGCAGTAAATAGGTACCTGGGAGTTAGACAGCTGTTGTGGGATGCATCCTGGGGATGGTCAGTAGCCTAGATGAAGTCCTGTGAAGTCCTATTTTATTTTTTATTTCTGTATTATTATTTTCTACCACAGACGTGGCCAGACATTTACAATGCTAAACAGCATATATACATTTTCTTCTGTCCTCCATGGACAAGGGTTAGAGATCTGTTAAACATATAGTTCAGGGATTTATTGAAACGTTTGGATGGAGGAGCAACCAAGTAGTAGGTCCTGAACAGCCTAGTTTGAGAGCCTCTGCACCCTAGTTGAAGTCCTGTGCAGCTAAGATGGAGATCCTGTACAGACACCGAAGTTCACTAAATGTTTCAGGACTTTTGTTCAATAAGGAATAACCTGTTATAGATCCATGGACAAGCACGCACACGCGCACACACAAATGTAGATATGATAGAGCCCAGTAGGCTCAGGAACCTGTACACCAGTTGATATTGACGGTTGCGAGGCGGGACCAAAGAGCCAGAGCTCAACGCCCGCAAGCACAACTAGGAGAGTGCACACACACACACACACACACACACACACACACACACACACACACACACACACACACACACACACACACACACAAAAGCACGTACCCGCAACCAGGCTTTTTAAGACCCACACGAAGTCATTCACATCCACACGCCCAGAAACCCACACATTCACACAAGCACACACACACACACACGTTTAATTAACTCATGTTACCTCTCCTCCCTCCCTTATCCTTATCATTCCTCTCCCCTCTGTTAACCAGTCTCTTACTTCCCACCCTCTCCCCCTTCCCTCTCCCCCTTCCCTCTCCCCCTTCCCTCTCCCCCTTCCCTCTCCCAACCAACCAGCAAGAGAACAAAATATTATAGATTTTCGCCAGAGCCCATCCTATCACTTGGGCATCTATTCCACTTTCCCACAGCAGTCCTCTGATGGATTACTTGAGAGAGAGAGAGAGAGAGAGAGAGAGAGAGAGAGAGAGAGAGAGAGAGAGAGAGAGAGAGAGAGAGAGAGAGAGAGAGAGAGAGACAGAGAGAGATGAGGAAGGAATACACCCACCCAGAACACCAGGGAAGAACATGTGGATGATGTACACATAGAACACCCATGTGGCAGGACAAACCACATATGCACCCACATGGCAACATGGTATACAAGAGAAGTCAAATAGATAGAGTACGCATTAAAAAAAACTAAAAAAAAAAAAAAACACTGATGAAGGAGAAAACACACACTATATATATATATATATATATATATATATATATATATATATATATATATATATAACCTGTTATAGATCCATGGACAAGCACGCACACGCGCACACACAAATGTAGATATATATATATATATATATATATATATATATATATATATATATATATATATATATATAAGGATTGATGGGGTTGCAAATGCTTACCACAACAGCCCAGGGGATCTTGGACCGTTACTAGGAAATAGCTGACCAAAAAAAAGAAGATTGCTAATAACGGGAGTCTTCAATGAGTCAGTCTTCAATGAGTCAGTCTTCAATGAGTGAGTCTTCAATGAGTGAGTCTTCTATGAGTGAGTCTTCAATGAGTGAGTCTTCAATGAGTGAGTCTTCAATGAGTGAGTCTTCAATGAGTGAGTCTTCAATGAGTGAGTCTTCAATGAGTGAGTCTTCAATGAGTGAGTCTTCAATGAGTGAGTCTTCAATGAGTGAGTCTTCAATGAGTGAGTCTTCAATGAGTGAGTCTTCAATGAGTGAGTCTTCAATGAGTGAGTCTTCAATGAGTCAGTCTTCAATGAGTGAGTCTTCAATGAGTGAGTCTTCAATGAGTGAGTCTTCAATGAGTGAGTCTTCAATGAGTCAGTCTTCAATGAGTGAGTCTTCAATGAGTGAGTCTTCAATGAGTGAGTCTTCAATGAGTGAGTCTTCAATGAGTGAGTCTTCAATGAGTGAGTCTTCAATGAGTGAGTCTTCAATGAGTGAGTCTTCAATGAGTGAGTCTTCAATGAGTCAGTCTTCTATGAGTCAGTCTTCAATGAATCAGTCTTCAATGAATCAGTCTTCAATGAATGAGTCTTCAATGAGTGAGTCTTTAATGAGTGAGTCTTCAATGAGTCAGTCTTCAATGAGTCAGTCTTCAATGAATGAGTCTTCAATGAGTGAGTCTTCAATGAGTGAGTCTTTAATGAGTGAGTCTTCAATGAGTGAGTCTGCAGCGAGTGAGTCTTCAATGAGTGAGTCTTCAATGAGTGAGTCTTCAATGAGTGAGTCTTCAATGAGTCTTCAATGAGTGAGTCTTCAATGAGTGAGTCTTCAATGAGTGAGTCTTCAATGAGTGAGTCTTCAATGAGTCAGTCTTCTATGAGTCAGTCTTCAATGAATCAGTCTTCAATGAATCAGTCTTCAATGAATGAGTCTTCAATGAGTGAGTCTTTAATGAGTGAGTCTTCAATGAGTCAGTCTTCAATGAGTCAGTCTTCAATGAATGAGTCTTCAATGAGTGAGTCTTCAATGAGTGAGTCTTTAATGAGTGAGTCTTCAATGAGTGAGTCTTCAGCGAGTGAGTCTTCAATGAGTGAGTCTTCAATGAGTGAGTCTTCAATGAGTGAGTCTTCAATGAGTGAGTCTTCAATGAGTGAGTCTTCAATGAGTCAGTCTTCAATGAGTCAGTCTTCAATGAGTCAGTCTTCAATGAGTCAGTCTTCAATGAGTGAGTCTTCAATGAGCGAGTCTTCAATGAGTGAGTCTTCAATGAGTCAGTCTTCAATGAGTGAGTCTTCAATGAGTCAGTCTTCAATGAATCAGTCTTCAATGAGTCAGTCTTCAATGAATCAGTCTTCAATTAATCAGTCTTCAATGAGCGAGTCTTCAGCGAGTGAGTCTTCAATGAGCGAGTCTTCAATGAGCGAGTCTTCAGCGAGTGAGTCTTCAGCGAGTGAGTCTTCTATGAGTGAGTCTTTAATGAGTGAGTCTTCAATGAGTGAGTCTTCAATGAGTGAGTCTTTAATGAGTCAGTCTTCAAAAAGTGAGTCTTCAATGAGTCAGATTCCCACTTATCGCCCTCTCTCTCATCTCTCCCCTTTCTCTCCCTTCTCTACTGTCACCCCCCCCCTCTCTCCCTTTAAACATACCCCTTTCCCTCTAATTCCATCTCTTTAAACATCTCCATATCTCCTTATCTCCTTCCATCTCTTTAAACATCTCCATATCTCCTTCCATCTCTTTAAACATCTCCATATCTCCTTCCATCTCTTTAAACATCTCCATATCTCCTTCCATCTCTTTAAACATCTCCATATCTCCTTCCATCTCTTTAAACATCTCCATATCTCCTTCCATCTCTTTAAACATCTCCATATCTCCTTCCATCTCTTTAAACATCTCCATATTTCCTTATCTCCTTCCATCTCTTTAAACATCTCCATATCTCCTTATCTCCTTCCATCTCTTTAAACATCTCCATATCTCCTTATCTCCTTCCATCTCTTTAAACATCTCCATATCTCCTTCCATCTCTTTAAACATCTCCATATTTCCTTATCTCCTTCCATCTCTTTAAACATCTCCATTTCTCCTTATCTCCTTCCATCTCTTTAAACATCTTCATATCTCCTTATCTCCTTCCATCTCTTTAAACATCTCCTTATCTCCTTATCTCCATCTTTCTCCTTCCTTCTCTCCCTTTCTCTGACTCTGTCTTTCTCTGTTTATGTGTTGCTGTTGTCTTTGTTATCTGTTTATGTTTCTCTGTCTCTCTGGTTGCTGTTATCTTGAGGTTATCTTGAGATGATTTCGGCGCTTAGCGTCTCCGCGGCCCGGTCCTCGACCAGGGCTCCTTTTTGCTACACCCCCCCCCCCCCAGGAAGCAGCCCGTAGCAGCTGTCTAACTCCCAGGTAACAGGATAGAAACTTTTTGCCCATTTGTCTCCGATTCCACCGGGAGATTGAACCCGGAACCTCAGGACTACGAATCCGAACCGCTGTCCACTCAGCTATCAGGCTCAGCTGACTGCACGGCACTGTTGAAATCCTTGTGTGTGGGTTTCTCCCAACTTGTGAAGATAATTGGCTCGTGATGTACTCATTGTTCATGAGGTTAGAGGTTGCTACTGATGAGATGTTGGATGTTTTGGGCCACTGCGATGTTGTGTATGTGTTCAGATTTGTTCATTCATGGGGGGGGGGTCGAGGGAGTATTGTGATGGAATTTTGTTTGTTAAGGGTTTTATTCGGTCTGTTTTGTGGGTCTCCTGTGGAATGAATTCGACTTTCTCGTGAACCTTAAACACTATACCAGCAGTAAGACTCACTCATCCAGTTGCTTCCCTACCCCTCTCTCTCTCTCTCTCTCTCTCACCCATTCATTCCCCCTCTCTCACCATCCCTAATCCTCCCACCCCCCTTACCAAACCCCCACCTATCTCACCCCTCACTCCCCCCCGCACCCTCATACCTCCCTCCCCACCTCATCCCTCACACACTCACGACCACAGGTGTGGACGTAACACCTGGTACACATAAATATACACACAGGGTGAAAATAATGGTGAAGGGGGAG
Organism: Procambarus clarkii; assembly: GCF_040958095.1. NCBI lineage: Eukaryota > Metazoa > Arthropoda > Malacostraca > Decapoda > Cambaridae > Procambarus > Procambarus clarkii. Next base: position 20,305,084 of record NC_091225.1, read on the forward strand.
GGGGGGGAGGATTACCTTTATACCATTAGGTTCGCGTGACCATTTAGACACAACCCCAGTTTCAGAGCAGCTCTGGGCCATTACAATCACTCCTTCGCTCGTAAATACGGATATTATTGCGTTTCTCGGGGCAATTAGGTCAAACAGAGGGCTTGTAACTGCCAGTTAGGCCACGTATAAATCGTATGCCTATAAATAAATGGGTACAAGATGACACGTTTGCCTGCGAGGGGAGATTCAGGTACTAACTGGTTCGAGTAGGACTCTGAACGTTGGGGAAATGGGCCTATAGCGTGATCAGTATGATATATTGATCAATGACCCCCCCATCGTTTGGTCCTGGGGGGGGCTCGTTCCCCCCCTCTCCAACCACGATCCCTAACCGCAATCGTTACCGGCAACCAGTCCTCTTAACCAGTACGTCTCATTCTGTACGATATGGTTCCCCTCGTACAAATTACAAAGTACTTTAAAAAAAAAATAACTGCTTACAGGAATTTACGTTTTCTATGCTATATTAGGTTAGGTTAGGTTAGGTTAGGTTAGGAAGGTTAGGTTAGGAAGGTTAGGTTAAGTTAGTTTAGGTTAGGTTAGGTTAGGTTAGGTTAGGAAGGTTAGGTTAGGTTAGATTAGGTTAGGTTAGGTTAGGAAGGTTAGGTTAGGTTAGGTTAGATTAGGTTAGGTTAGGTTAGGAAGCTTCAATTCGGAAGTTTCTGAACCCCCTACTCTTCTAGAAGAGTATAGTGGCCTCTTCCAGAAATGGGTTTCATGCCTATCCCCATCCCAGCAGTAGGCCTTACATGGTTTCATCCCCATTTCATTGGTAGGAAAACCAAGTTTCGATTCCCCATTCTGTTGGTATAGATCCCGTCAAGATTTAGCTCCATACTGTGCTATACATATTAAATTTTTTAATTTTGCCCTGAGGGGCGAGTTTATTGGGCAGCGTCACTCATCCTGTGAATGGACACACCGCCATAGTGACAGTATTGGGCAGCGCCACTCATCCTGTGAGTGTACACACCGCCATAGTGACAGTATTGGGCAGCGTCACTCATCCTGTGAGTGGACACACCGCCATAGTGACAGTATTGGGCAGCGTCACTCATCCTGTGAGTGAACACACCGCCATAGTGACAGTATTGGGCAGTGCCACTCATCTTGTGAGTGGACACACCGCCATAGTGACAGTATTGGGCAGCGCCACTCATCCTGTGAGTGGACACACCGCTATAGTGACAGTATTGGGCAGCGCCACTCATCCTGTGAGTGGACACACCGCCATAGTGACAGTATTGGGCAGCGTCACTCATCCTGTGAGTGGACACACCGCCATAGTGACAGTATTGGGCAGCGTCACTCATCCTGTGAGTGGACACACCGCCATAGTGACAGTATTGGGCAGCGCCACTCATCCTGTGAGTGGACACACCGCCATAGTGACAGTATTGGGCAGCGCCACTCATCCTGTGAGTGGACACACCGCCATAGTGACAGTATTGGACAGCGCCACTCATCCTGTGAGTGGACACACCGCCATAGTGACAGTATTGGGCAGCGTCACTCATCCTGTGAGTGGACACACCGCCATAGTGACAGTATTGGGCAGCGTCACTCATCCTGTGAGTGGACACACTGTCATAGTGACAGTATTGGGCAGCGCCACTCATCCTGTGAGTGGACACACCGCCATAGTGACAGTATTGGGCAGCACCACTCATCCTGTGAGTGAACACACCGCCATAGTGACAGTATTGGGCAGCGTCACTCATCCTGTGAGTGGACACACTGTCATAGTGACAGTATTGGGCAGCGTCACTCATCCTGTGAGTGGACACACTGTCATAGCAGCATGTACAACACTCCCCAGTAGGAAGAAAACCCGCTGGTTTATTCATCCTGCTTCACAAATCTTTTCACTTTTAAGATTAATATGTTTTAGGGAGCCCCTAATCCTAATCCCGGATGGGCTCCGGGATTAGGGGCTCCAGAAACGACATTAATCCACATTACTTAAAAATTTTCGGTCTTCTTCTCAGATTTAATCCAAATCTGTGATGTAGAGATTATATTTAAAAACATATTTTTTTTGTGATTTATCGTGGAACAACCCCATTGAAGATAACGGTAGTTATCTATACCTTGTTGCTGATTGCAAAGAGGCCCCCATAACAGTTCTAGCTACACCACTGGTAACTCGTAATCAGGGGCCTCGTAGCCTGGTGGATAGCGCGCAGGACTCGTATTTCTGTGGCGCGGGTTCGATTCCCGCACGAGGCAGAAACAAATGGGCAAAGTTTCTTTCACCCTGAATGCCCCTCGGGCCCTTTCTGGGCCTGTACCCGGGCCCCTTCTGGGCCTGTACCCGGGCCCCTTCTGGGCCTGTACCCGGGCCCTTTCTGGGCCTGTACCTAGGCCCCTTCTGGGCCTGTACCCGGGCCCCTTCTGGGCCTGTACCCGGGCCCCTTCTGGGCCTGTACTTGGGCCCCTTCTGGGCCTGTACCCGGGCCCTTTCTGGGCCTGTACCCGGGCCCTTTCTGGGCCTGTACCCGGGCCCTTTCTGGGCCTGTACCCGGGCCCCTTCTGGGCCTGTACCCGGGCCCCTTCTGGGCCTGTACCCGGGCCCTTTCTGGGCCTGTACCCGGGCCCTTTCTGTGCCTGTACCCGGGCCCCTTCTGGGCCTGTACTCGGGCCCCTTCTGGGCCTGTACTCGGGCCCCTTCTGGGCCTGTACCCGGGTCCCTTCTGGGCCTGTACCCGGGCCCTTTCTGGGCCTGTACCCGGGCCCTTTCTGGGCCTGTACCCGGGCCCTTTCTGGGCCTGTACCCGGGCCCTTTCTGGGCCTGTACCCGGGCCATTTCTGGGCCTGTACCCGGGCCCCTTCTGGGCCTGTACCCGGGCCCCTTCTGGGCCTGTACCCGGGCCCCTTCTGGGCCTGTACCCGGGCCCCTTCTGGGCCTGTACCCGGGCCCCTTCTGGGCCTGTACCCGGGCCCCTTCTGGGCCTGTACCCGGGCCCCTTCTGGGCCTGTACCCGGGCCCCTTCTGGGCCTGTACCCGGGCCCTTTCTGGGCCTGTACCCGGGCCCTTTCTGGGCCTGTACCCGGGCCATTTCCGGGCCTGTACCCGGGCCCTTTCCGGGCCTGTACCCGGGCCCTTTCCGGGCCTGTTCCCGGGCCCTTTCCGGGCCTGTACCCGGGCCCTTTCTGGGCCTGTACCCGGGCCCCTTCTGGGCCTGTACCCGGGCCCTTTCTGGGCCTGTACCTGGGCCCCTTCTGGGCCTGTACCCGGGCCCTTTCTGGGCCTGTACCCGGGCCCTTTCTGGGCCTGTATCCGGGCCCCTTCTGGGCCTGTACCCGGGCCCCTTCTGGGCCTGTACCCGGGCCCTTTCTGGGCCTGTACCCGGGCCCTTTCTGGGCCTGTACCCGGGCCCTTTCTGGGCCTGTACCCGGGCCCTTTCTGGGCCTGTACCCGGGCCCCTTCTGGGCCTGTACCCGGGCCCCTTCTGGGCCTGTACCTGGGCCCTTTCTGGGCCTGTACCCGGGCCCCTTCTGGGCCTGTACTCGGGCCCTTTCTGGGCCTGTACCTGGGCCCTTTCTGGGCCTGTACCCGGGCCCCTTCCGGGCCTGTACCCGGGCCCTTTCTGGGCCTGTACCCGGGCCCTTTCTGGGCCTGTACCCGGGCCCCTTCCGGGCCTGTACCCGGGCCCCTTCTGGGCCTGTACCCAGGCCCCTTCTGGGCCTGTACCCGGGCCCTTTCTGGGCCTGTACCCGGGCCCTTTCGGGGCCTGTACCCGGGCCCTTTCTGGGCCTGTACCCGGGCCCTTTCTAGGCCTGTACCCGGGTCCCTTCTGGGCCTGTACCCGGGCCCTTTCTGGGCCTGTACCCGGGCCCTTTCTGGGCCTGTACCCGGGCCCCTTCTGGGCCTGTACTCGGGCCCTTTCTGGGCCTGTACCCGGGCCCTTTCTGGGCCTGTACCCGGGCCCTTTCTGGGCCTGTACCCGGGCCCCTTCTGGGCCTGTACCCGGGCCCCTTCTGGGCCTGTACCCGGGCCCTTTCTGGGCCTGTACCCGGGCCCCTTCTGGGCCTGTACCCGGGCCCTTTCTGGGCCTGTACCCGGGCCTCTTCTGGGCCTGTACCCGGGCCCCTTCTGGGCCTGTACCCGGGCCCTTTCTGGGCCTGTACCTGGGCCCTTTCTGGGCCTGTACCCGGGCCCCTTCTGGGCCTGTACTCGGGCCCTTTCTGGGCCTGTACTCGGGCCCTTTCTGGGCCTGTACCAGCTGTTACCTAGCAGTAAAAAGGTACCTGGGAGTTAGTCAGCTGTCACGGGCTGCTTCCTGGGGGTGGAGGCCTGGTCGAGGACCGGGCCGCGGGGACACTAAAAGCCCCGAAATCATCTCAAGATAACCTCAAGATAACCACTATATACTCTGAGTATACTCCAGTATATCCACTGACTATAGTCCTGGAATATATCCAGAGTCAGAGTATCCTTGCTGGGTGGTCAGTATACTCTTGAGGTTATCTTGAGATGATTTCGGGGCTTTAGTGTCCCCGCGGCCCGGTCCTCGACCAGGCCTCCACCCCCAGGAAGCAGCCCATGACAGCTGACTAACACCCAGGTACCTATTTTACTACTAGGTAACAGGGGCATAGGGTGAAAGAAACTTTGCTCATTGTTTCTCGCCGGCGCCTGGGATCGAACCCAGGACCACAGGATCACAAGTTCAGTGTGCTGTCCGCTCGGCCGACCGGCTCCCCGGAGAGAGAGAGAGAGAGAGAGAGAGAGAGAGAGAGAGAGAGAGAGAGAGAGAGAGAGAGAGAGAGAGAGAGAGAGAGAGAGAGAGAGAGGTAAACACACAACCGCCCAATCCTCACACCTCAAGAACCTTAAAGATTAAAGCTTGATACATGACTCCACGAGTCAAGATATGGAAGCTGAACCCCCAGGAGTGAGTTAGGGTACGTGCCTAGGGTGAGTTAGGGGTGCTCTGGGGGGTGCCAAGGGTGAGTTAGGGGTAGTCTGGGGGTGTGGCACCATGCCAGAGAATCTGGGTCAGTCCCCGGGTGAAAGAGTAATTAACGAGCCAATTAGAGATGAACTGGCAGATCATTAGGTTCCTCACCGCACTGGTACACCCCATTAACAATGTATCACACATTTCTGATTTTCTAGCCGCGGGGGAAATGTTCCATGACTCACGTCCCCGGGTAGGAAGGCCTGACTCACTTCACTCAACTTTGAAGGGTGACTGGTGCATGGTAGGGGACTGCCATAAGTAGGTCGGTGTATACTTCTATTCCTACCCCTAATGAAGTCTTCTAAAATGGTAGCTTATATCCAGTGTTTTTGTCAGCTATCGGGTATAATTACATTCAAAAAGCATGTTTACATTCTACTCTCTCTCTATTGACCAGTACTTTTCACACAATCTTTAGGAGCAAACTAGGGCACCATGTGGGATTTCTTCCAAGGCTAAGGGTCCCCTTTCTTCAGCCAGAGGTGGTACTCCCTTCCTAATAATGTATATTAGGAAGGGAGTATAATAATAATGATGCATAATAATGCCCGAAACGCTTTGCGTAATAGTGGCTTTAGGCATTGTATGTACTAGCTCTATCTATAAGTCCACCAATCTTTGTAAAAATTTCTTGGATGTATGTACCTTACCTAAATAAACATTTATTTATTTATTTATTTATTTATTTATATATATTTCAATAAATATATATGATACAGCTTGGAAATTTGCAGGACGCGATTTCCGTGAACATGAACTTTATTATTAAACACAAACATGTCAGCAATGTCATAGAGGCGAAGGAAAGGGGGTGATGACGTGGGTAAATAAAACCCAAGACGTTAGAGCAGCATCTAAGAAATAAAAGTCTTGAAGTTGCTACAAAACTGTGAGGAAACTTTTTGACAACGATTAACACATTTTAAGGATTTGTTGGCAGTTTTCAGACGTGTATTGACATACGTTTCTCTTATTCTCTGCTCTCCTCTTGTGGGAGTCTTTCTTGGATCCACTAATTCTCTCTCTCTCTCTCTCTCTCTCTCTCTCTCTCTCTCTCTCTCTCTCTCTCTCTCTCTCTCTCTCTCTCTCTCTCTCTCTCTCAGCCTTTGTTCCTTGCGAGAGACGACCTCAAAGGCCAACAAAACTGGCGGGTCATGAATATGAGGCAAAAAGGCATATGAATGGCTCAGTAGTGTGAGATGGAGAGAGAGAGAGAGAGAGAGAGAGAGAGAGAGAGAGAGAGAGAGAGAGAGAGAGAGAGAGAGAGAGAGAGAGAGAGAGAGAGAGAGAGAGAGACAGAGAGAGAGACAGAGAGAGAGAGAGAGAGAGAGAGAGACAGAGAGAGAGAGAAGAGAGCTGAGACAGAAGGATATGAGAGATATCAAGGTCGGGTGAACAAAACAGAGATAAACAAAATGAGAATATAAGGATAAGGGGACAAAATTGGAGAATAGAGAGAGAGAAGTAGTAATACACGAGAAGTTAAAACATCACAGACCGTTCAAGTTGAATAATTACGATAAACTAAGCACTATATAGTCTTCTGCAGGAGCTAGATAAGCAGATGAGTATAGAACAGCACAAGGCTCTCTACCAACCCTCCACTTCCACCACCTTACTCTGCCGGTTGTGAAGAACTGGCATGTGGCGCCATGCTGGACTGAGAAGCAATGTGGACCTTCAACAGTGAACAACACGTCATTAGCCAGGCCTTAACCAGGCTCCATCCTCATCTACATCTACTGTTGCTACTGCTGCTGCTACTGTTGCTGCTGCTGTTGCTGCTGCTGCTACTGCTGCTGGTACTGTTGCTGCTACTGCTGCTGTTACTGCTACTGTTGCTGGTACTGTTGTTACTGCTACTGTTGCTGCTACTGTTGTTACTGCTGCTGCTACTGTTGATGCTACTGTTGCTGCTGCTGCTGCTGCTGGTACTGTTGCTGCTACTGTTGCTGCTACTGCTGCTGCTACTGTTGCTGCTGCTGCTGGTACTGTTGCTGCTGGTACTGTTGCTGCTACTGTTGCTGCTACTGCTGCTGTTGCTGCTACTGTTGCTGCTGTTGCTGCTGTTGCTGCTACTGTTGTTACTGCTACTGTTGCTGCTACTGTTGTTACTGCTACTGTTGCTGCTACTGTTGTTACTGCTGCTGCTACTGTTGCTGCTACTGTTGCTGCTGCTACTGTTGCTGCTACTGTCGCTGTTGCTGCTACTGTTGCTGCTACTGTCGCTGTTGCTGCTACTGTTGCTGCTACTGTTGCTGCTGCTACTGTTGCTGCTACTGTTGCTGCTGCTACTGTTGCTGCTACTGTTGCTGCTACTGTTGCTGGCATCACCCACTTGCCTTGCTTCCTCTTATTTCGTCTTATATTAATAGGAACAGTAGCAATACGAATATTATTGCTATTACACCGGTTATCACGCCTGATAACACCCGTTATCACGCCTGATAACACCCGTTATCACGCCTGATAACACCCGTTATCACGCCTGATAACGGCACTGCTTCTTTCATAGCAGTTTTCAGTTTGTGGGCGTGGAAATGTGGGCGTGGAAATGTGAGCGTGGAAATGTGGGCGTGAGGAGTGTTGGCCTAAAGGGTGTGGGCGTGGGTGTAGGAGTGTGGGTGTGTGTAAATATTGCATGTGTGTAGTCACGTGTGTGTGTGGGCGTAGAGACCACAGTCCTGTGGGCGTATAGGATTATACTTGGGTGGGATTTAGAGTGTGTGTGTGTGGGCGTGTGAGTGCAGGAGTGTGGGCGTGAGTGTGTGGCCGCCCACACACCCTCACCCCAGTTTCAAAAAGCAGACACCTTGTGTGGGGAGCTGAGACATACATAACATTATGGATTCATAATGGCTTCTACCTTCAACTCTATTTTTGAATTCCCACAGGAAAATTTTAATATATGAATTTTTAATGAATTTTATGTGGTGGTGGATGGGAAACGTGAATACAAAACTTAAGGTATTTGATACACCAGGTTGGCTTAGAACAATGTGCAAACTTCAGAAGAAAATTTCGGAGATTTAGAGATTTAGATTCGGAGAAAATGAGGTAAAATCAAAGTCAAATTCAAAATCACTTTCACCAACTCGTCTTAGGCTATTCATCAATACAGCGGCCGACCCCCCCAAAGAACACCGTTATTCCACAAAGATCATTGATGAATTGATGATTCGTCTATTTTGACGCAATGAGTATTCAAACCCCGAGTCTTTTCTTAAATATAAATTGATTATTATACATCATAAATTCATGAATAAGTAAGTGTGAGTTAAGTGTATGAGTTAAGTGTATGAGTTCTGGTGATAATTATTCATATTTGAAGAACTTGGGTGAAGAGTTTGAAGAGGAGCGATTCGAACAGAGGAAGTTAGCGAAGCACTGTTCGATATATTTTTCGAACATCAGTTGTGAGTCGTGTGCAAAGTGTGCTTCAGTTATGAACAGGTGGTTTGGTGGCTGGATTAACGAGCCTTTGGACTTTGTTCATAAGGACGTCCTACTTGCATCGTTGGTTTGGAGAGTGGACGAAACGGCCCAATCAGTTCATTCTAACGGCCGACCCTTCAGTTAGCAAGTTGTGAAAGGGGTTGAGCTCTGGCTCTTTCGGCCCGCCTTTCAACTGTCAACCAACTGATTTCTTTTCTCACACACACACACACACACACACACACACACACACACACACACACACACACACACACACACACACACACACACACACACACAGGAACTGCCCGTAGCAGCTGTCTAACTCCCAGGTATACCTATTTACTGCTAGATAACAGGGGCATCAGAGTAAAAAAAATTCGGCCCATTTGTTTCCGCCTCCGCCGGGGAGGCGGAACCCGGAATCTTTGGACTACGAATCCCGAGCGCTGTCCACTCAGCCGTCAGGCCCCCTATGGTCATAAAAATTAACTATATTTAACTAAAATTCTAACAGAAGCAAACTCCTTAAAAACATTCACTCTGTTCTGTATTATCTGAGTTTCCAGGTGTGGGCCTCCAGGTGTGGGTCTCCAGGTGTGGGCCTCCAAGTGTGGGCCTCCAGGTGTGGGCCTCCAAGTGTGGGCCTCCAGGTGTGGGCCTCCAGGTTTGGGCCTCCAGGTGTGGGCCTCCAGGTGTGGGCCTCCGGGTTTGGGCTCCAGGTGTGGGCCTCCAGGTGTGGGTGTATAGGTACTCAGGTCCTGGATTATGGTAATCCCCCAACAGCTCGACAACAAAACACTGAGGGGGAACATATAATAGGCATCTTCAAAGACGTAGCAATTCTTTAATCGAGAGGGGAGAGCATTCTCCCCCTCCATCCCTTCCTCCCTCTTCCACGCCCCTTCCCCTCTCCTTCCCTCTATCTTTTCCCCTTCTTCTTCTTCTTTGAGGGCAACATTCCCGAGGGGATTCCTTGGCGTCTAATTACTTCCATGTTATTTCTTCTCCTGTCGAAGCAGACGCCATTTTTTGGAGGGATGGAGACGGATTAGTGAGTAGGGAGAGAGGGAGGGAAGGAGGAGTGGTGGTGAGGGGAGAGAGTGGGGGCGCTGGTGGAGGGGAAAGAATGCAGTGGTGGTGCTTCATTCACCATTCTCCAACCAGTGGTGGTGCTTCATTCACCATTCTCCAACCAGTGGTGGTGCTTCATTCACCATTCTCCAACCAGTGGTGGTGCTTCATTCACCATTCTCCAACCAGTGGTGGTGCTTCATTCACCATTCTCCAACCAGTGGTGGAGAAAGAACACAGTGCTGGAGAGTAATTTTCTGTACTTTATTTCTCTGGTAAGCTTCAAAACTCGACACTGTCGTATCTACTTCCCTCCACTTGTGTAAAGGAGAAATTGTACAAATGTTTATCTCTCAGAATGTTCGGTGAAATGTTTATAGTTTGTTGACCAGACCACACACTAGAAATTGAAGGGACGACGACGTTTCGGTCCGTCCTGGACCATTCTCAAGTCGATTGTGATGAGGACAGGTAGGGACAGGCATTAAATAGGCAAGATATTTATACTTCAACATACATACCAACATACTTCAGCCACGTTATTGTGACTCATCGCCTGTTTATAGTTTGTGATGTGTGTCTATGTATGTATAGTATAGGGGAGCTGGTTGGCCGAGCGGACAGCACGCGGGACTTGTGATCCTGTGGTCCTGGGTTCAATCCCAGGCGCCGGCGAGAAACTATGGGCAGAGTGTCTTTCACCCTATGCCCCTGTTACCTAGCAGTAAAATAGGTACCTGGGTGTTAGTCAGCTGTCACAGGCGGCTTCCTGGTGGTGGAGGCCTGGTCGAGGACCGGGCCGCGGGGACACTAAAAGCCCCGAAATCATCTCAAGATAACCTCTCAAGATGTATTAACTCGATGTACTGAACGGGGTGAGAATAGCTTGAGCTACCTCATCCCTTTCCCTGGAAACACAAACATAAACTGTTCCTATTTTCCGCTTGTTACAACTTGTAATAAAGTTGTTACATCTTGGCTTAACGTGTTTATGACGTATTAGAACGTTGTTACAACTTGCTGTATTGGTTGTTATAACTGGTTAGGAGGTGTTAAAACTTGTTCGAACGTTGTACCAACGTCGTAGTTTCGGTGTGTGTTTGGCGGGTTGTGTAATCTACCTCAATAAACTGATTTCAATTTCAATTTCACTTGTAAGATGATGAATATATTCTTAAATACCAGAGAGTGATGTAGTTGCAAAGCTTTAGTAAGCATATCATACCATCTGGTCTGCAATCATAGATAACTGGACATCGCAGCACAGTGATAACAGAAGCCCAGTGTTGGGAGACTCCTGACCTACCCTATAACACGATATCTGCCCGATATTATTGCCCAAACGCTACTACACTCTCTTTGTGCTCTCCTTCCATAAATTTATCAGTTATAAACAGATTTTAACTACTAATAAACTTGCTTTCTACCTTTTTTATAGTTAGAGCTAACTATAACCCTGGAAACACAAACCGAAACTGTCTCTATTTTCCGCTTGTTACAACTTGTAATAAAGTTGTTACATCTTGGCTTAACGTGTTTATGACGTATTAGAACGTTGTTACAACTTGCTATATTGGTTGTTATAACTGGTTAGGTGGTGTTAAAACTTGCTCGAACGTTGTACCAACGTCGTAGTTTCGGTGTGTGTTTGGCGGGAGCTGTTTCTTCTGCAAGATACGGGTTCTTGAAGTAAGGTTCAAAATACAGTTTTTTACCAATAAAGGTTCGGATAGATAGGCATAGTTCGATTTCATGTTCGATAGTGCGGCTTAAACGGCTCTGTTTTTATCAACATGTTGGATAATGCCTCTGTTAGACGACATCCATTCAAGGAGATTCTGAAACTGTCTATATCCCACCAAACACACACCGAAACTACGACGTTGGTACAACGTTCGAACAAGTTTTAACCCCTCCTAACCAGTTATAACAACCAATACAGCAAGTTGTAACAACGTTCTAATACGTCATAAACACGTTAAGCCAAGATGTAACAACTTTATTACAAGTTGTAACAAGCGGAAAATAGAAACAGTTTATGTTTGAGTTTCCAGGGATGCAACCCGTTCTCGCACTTTCGTATAGTCAATATTGACTTATTAAATACGTGCATATGTGACATACTAAACATACTAGTTTACCTATTATAGGTATAGGTATACAACCCGTTCTCGCACTTTCTTATAGTCAATATTGACTTATTAAATACGTGCATATGTGACATACTAATTTATTGTGAATATTTTTGCAACGTACCACACCTAACCTAACCTAACACTCACACCTTGCAATATTCCTCCTCCCCCCCCTACATGCCCAGCAACACACCCCTTCCCCCCCCTACATGCCTAGCAACACACCCCTCCCTCCCCCCCTACATGCCCAGCAACACACCCCTCCCTCCCCCCCCTACATGCCCAGCAACACACCCCTCCCTCCCCCCCTACATGCCCAGCAACACACCCCTCCCCCCCCCCTACATTCCCAGCAACACACCCCTCCCTCCCCCCCTACATGCCCAGCAACACACCCCTCCCCCCCCCTACATGCCCAGCAACACACCCCTCCCTCCCCCCCTACATGCCCAGCAACACACCCCTCCCTCCCCCCTACATGCCCAGCAACACACCCCTCCCTCCCCCCCTACATGCCCAGCAACACACCCCTCCCTCCCCCCTACATGCCCAGCAACACACCCCTCCCTCCCCCCCTACATGCCCAGCAACACACCCCTCCCTCCCCCCCTACATGCCCAGCAACACACCCCTCCCCCCCCCCCTACATGCCCAGCAACACACCCCTCCCCCCCCCTACATGCCCAGCAACACACCCCTCCCTCCCCCCCCTACATGCCCAGCAACACACCCCTCCCTCCCCCCCCTACATGCCCAGCAACACACCCCTCCTCCCCCCCCCCTACATGCCCAGCAACACACCCCTCCCTCCCCCCCTACATGCCCAGCAACACACCCCTCCTCCCCCCCTACATGCCCAGCAACACACCCCTCCCTCCCCCCCTACATGCCCAGCAACACACCCCTCCCTCCCCCACTACATGCCCAGCAACACACCCCTCCCTCCCCCCCCCCCCCCCACACTATTAATCACTAAGGGAGAAAGTTGCACTCTTTACATGCCAATATTTGCAACATCATACCTCAGATTAAGTGGCCCCATCACCCTGCAATGAACTATATCCTTAAGGCTCTTTACACAACAGCTAACGACAGCCGAGCACTCCTGTTGCAGCGTGCACTGTTCACTGCTGTTGCAACAGCAGTGTGATATTGTGACGTAAAAGAGGATCGGCACAAGAGGGGAGAGGTTGGTTGGTCTGCTCTCCAATAGAGGGGAGGTTGGAGTGCTCTACAACAAAGGGGAGCCATGTCTGCTGTACAAGGGAGGGAGAGCCATGTCTGTTGAACAACAGAGGAAAGCAATGTCTGCTGTACAACAGAGGGGAACAAAGTCTGCTGTACAACAGAGGGGGAGCCATGTCTGCTGTACAACAGAGGGGGAGCCATGTCTGCTGTACAACAGAAGGGAGCAATGTCTGCTGTACAACAGAGGGGAGCAATGTCTGCTGTACAAGGGAGGGGAGCCATGTCTGCTGTACAACAGAGGGGAAGCAATGCCTGCTGTATAACAGAGGGGGAACCATATCTGCTTTACAACAGAGAGGGAACCATGTCTGCTTTACAATAAGGGAGCAATGAGAGAGAGAGAGAGAGAGAGAGAGAGAGAGAGAGAGAGAGAGAGAGAGAGAGAGAGAGAGAGAGAGAGAGAGAGAGAGAGAGAGAGAGAGAGAGAGCAGAGAGCAGAGAGCAGAGAGCCAATTCCAGCAAAACATGTTATATAATATCCCCTACCAACCAGTTTCTTAATCAATCGACATTCCTTCCCAAACTCTCCAGACATTTATTTCCCCCCTTTCACTAAACTTAAGACACCTGCCATACAAGCAACACAAAAGGCTCAAGAACACTCACTATATATTCTTTATCAGCACAAACAAAATCACAATCACCAGAAGCCATTTATTGCAACTTTTTTCACAACCAATTTTTATTTACAAAGATTAATCTTGTGAGCGTCGACTCCCTGCTGCTCCTAGAGATGGTGATCGGGTTTTTTATGCCCCTGGGTTTAAGAATGTTGAGATACAGTCGCCGTGCTGTCTGTCTGTCTGTCTGTCTGTCTGTCTGTCTGTCTGTCTGTCTGTCTGTCTGTCTGTCTGTCTGACTGACTGTCTGACGCTCTGTCTGTAGTTTGATAATATGAGTTCTCTCTGAAACGGGTCGTGCTGGACCGGCTCGAGTATTTGCATGTATATATATATATATATTTTATAGCTCATAAAGTCACTGTGTTTGTTATCTGCGTCGTATGCTAGCTTGTTATCTCTCTCGTTCGCTAGCTTGCTATCTCTCTCGTTCTCTAGCTTGCTATCTCCCTCCGTTGCTAATTTGCTATCTCCTTCCTTCGCTAGCTTGCTATCTCCCTCTTTCGCTAGCTTGCTATCTCCCTACGTCGCTAGCTTGCTATCTCCCTCCTCCGCTAGCTTGCTATCTCCCTCCCTTGCTAGCTTGCTCTCTCCTTCTTTCGCTAGCTTGCTATCTCCCTCCCTTGCTAGCTTGCTATCTCCTTTTTTCGCTAGCTTGCTATCTCCCTCCTTCGCTAGCTTGCTATCTCCCTCCTACGCTAGCTTGCTATCTCCCTCCTTCGCTAGCTTGCTATCTCCCTCCTTCGCTAGCTTGCTATCTCTCTCGTTCTCTAGCTTGCTATCTCCCTCCTTCGCTAGCTTGCTATCTCTCTCGTTCTCTAACTTGCTATCTCCCTCCGTTGCTAATTTGCTATCTCTCTCCTTCGCTAGCTTGCTATCTCCCTCCTTTGCTAGCTTGCTATCTCCCTCTTTCGCTAGCTTACTATTCAAGTTCAAGTATGTTTATTGAGACAAGAAAGAAATACATCTCAAAGGGATAGAATAGCTTAGGCTATTTCTACCCCTCCTCTAGCTTGCTATCTCCCTGCTTTGCTAGCTTGCTATCTTCCTCCTACGCTAGCATGCTATCTCACACGCTCACTGCGTTGGCAGGCAATTCACTTATGGTCCCAGACTCGAGACCTGGGAATTACCCACGAGTTCCTTGTCGCATGAACCAAAGCGTGAGCAGAAATGTAATTTAATTTGTATATAACTTAAGTTTTATACACGTGGATTTATATATATATATATATATATATATATATATATATATATATATATATATATATATATATATATATATATATACAACTTTAGAACACTTTCCCACCAGGTGACTCGAACCCTAGCCAGCACAGAAGCCTTCCAGCAACTGGCATAACAGGTACGCCTTAACCCTCTTCACCACCTGCTCAGACCCTTAAAAGAGATGGTAATTTCGGAGTATTTAAATACACCAAAGATCAACACCTCCCAAGAGCACTAGAGCAAGTGAGGGGCCATTTAGACGTTAATTTCATCAAGTCCCTGTTAATATGGGAAGACACAGTGTCTATGCTTAAGGCACAACTCTCCTAAACACGAGAGTGAAGTATACAACTTTAGAACACTTTCCCACCAGGTGACTCGAACCCTAGCCAGCACAGAAGCCTTCCAGCAACTGGCATAACAGGTACGCCTTAACCCTCTTCACCACCTGCTCAGACCCTTAAAAGAGATGGTAATTTCGGAGTATTTAAATACACCAAAGATCAACACCTCCCAAGAGCACTAGAGCAAGTGAGGGGCCATTTAGACGTTAATTTCATCAAGTCCCTGTTAATATGGGAAGACACAGTGTCTATGCTTAAGGCACAACTCTCCTAAACACGAGAGTGAAGTATACAACTTTAGAACACTTTCCCACCAGGTGACTCGAACCCTAGCCAGCACAGAAGCCTTCCAGCAACTGGCATAACAGGTACGCCTTAACCCTCTTCACCACCTGCTCAGACCCTTAAAAGAGATGGTAATTTCGGAGTATTTAAATACACCAAAGATCAACACCTCCCAAGAGCACTAGAGCAAGTGAGGGGCCATTTAGACGTTAATTTCATCAAGTCCCTGTTAATATGGGAAGACACAGTGTCTATGCTTAAGGCACAACTCTCCTAAACACGAGAGTGAAGTATACAACTTTAGAACACTTTCCCACCAGGTGACTCGAACCCTAGCCAGCACAGAAGCCTTCCAGCAACTGGCATAACAGGTACGCCTTAACCCTCTTCACCACCTGCTCAGACCCTTAAAAGAGATGGTAATTTCGGAGTATTTAAATACACCAAAGATCAACACCTCCCAAGAGCACTAGAGCAAGTGAGGGGCCATTTAGACGTTAATTTCATCAAGTCCCTGTTAATATGGGAAGACACAGTGTCTATGCTTAAGGCACAACTCTCCTAAACACGAGAGTGAAGTATACAACTTTAGAACACTTTCCCACCAGGTGACTCGAACCCTAGCCAGCACAGAAGCCTTCCAGCAACTGGCATAACAGGTACGCCTTAACCCTCTTCACCACCTGCTCAGACCCTTAAAAGAGATGGTAATTTCGGAGTATTTAAATACACCAAAGATCAACACCTCCCAAGAGCACTAGAGCAAGTGAGGGGCCATTTAGACGTTAATTTCATCAAGTCCCTGTTAATATGGGAAGACACAGTGTCTATGCTTAAGGCACAACTCTCCTAAACACGAGAGTGAAGTATACAACTTTAGAACACTTTCCCACCAGGTGACTCGAACCCTAGCCAGCACAGAAGCCTTCCAGCAACTGGCATAACAGGTACGCCTTAACCCTCTTCACCACCTGCTCAGACCCTTAAAAGAGATGGTAATTTCGGAGTATTTAAATACACCAAAGATCAACACCTCCCAAGAGCACTAGAGCAAGTGAGGGGCCATTTAGACGTTAATTTCATCAAGTCCCTGTTAATATGGGAAGACACAGTGTCTATGCTTAAGGCACAACTCTCCTAAACACGAGAGTGAAGTATACAACTTTAGAACACTTTCCCACCAGGTGACTCGAACCCTAGCCAGCACAGAAGCCTTCCAGCAACTGGCATAACAGGTACGCCTTAACCCTCTTCACCACCTGCTCAGACCCTTAAAAGAGATGGTAATTTCGGAGTATTTAAATACACCAAAGATCAACACCTCCCAAGAGCACTAGAGCAAGTGAGGGGCCATTTAGACGTTAATTTCATCAAGTCCCTGTTAATATGGGAAGACACAGTGTCTATGCTTAAGGCACAACTCTCCTAAACACGAGAGTGAAGTATACAACTTTAGAACACTTTCCCACCAGGTGACTCGAACCCTAGCCAGCACAGAAGCCTTCCAGCAACTGGCATAACAGGTACGCCTTAACCCTCTTCACCACCTGCTCAGACCCTTAAAAGAGATGGTAATTTCGGAGTATTTAAATACACCAAAGATCAAGAGATTACCATCTCTTTTAAGGGTCTGAGCAGGTGGTGAAGAGGGTTAAGGCGTACCTGTTATGCCAGTTGCTGGAAGGCTTCTGTGCTGGCTAGGGTTCGAGTCACCTGGTGGGAAAGTGTTCTAAAGTTGTATACTTCACTCTCGTGTTTAGGAGAGTTGTGCCTTAAGCATAGACACTGTGTCTTCCCATATTAACAGGGACTTGATGAAATTAACGTCTAAATGGCCCCTCACTTGCTCTAGTGCTCTTGGGAGGTGTTGATCTTTGGTGTATTTAAATACTCCGAAATTACCATCTCTTTTAAGGGTCTGAGCAGGTGGTGAAGAGGGTTAAGGCGTACCTGTTATGCCAGTTGCTGGAAGGCTTCTGTGCTGGCTAGGGTTCGAGTCACCTGGTGGGAAAGTGTTCTAAAGTTGTATACTTCACTCTCGTGTTTAGGAGAGTTGTGCCTTAAGCATAGACACTGTGTCTTCCCATATTAACAGGGACTTGATGAAATTAACGTCTAAATGGCCCCTCACTTGCTCTAGTGCTCTTGGGAGGTGTTGATCTTTGGTGTATTTAAATACTCCGAAATTACCATCTCTTTTAAGGGTCTGAGCAGGTGGTGAAGAGGGTTAAGGCGTACCTGTTATGCCAGTTGCTGGAAGGCTTCTGTGCTGGCTAGGGTTCGAGTCACCTGGTGGGAAAGTGTTCTAAAGTTGTATACTTCACTCTCGTGTTTAGGAGAGTTGTGCCTTAAGCATAGACACTGTGTCTTCCCATATTAACAGGGACTTGATGAAATTAACGTCTAAATGGCCCCTCACTTGCTCTAGTGCTCTTGGGAGGTGTTGATCTTTGGTGTATTTAAATACTCCGAAATTACCATCTCTTTTAAGGGTCTGAGCAGGTGGTGAAGAGGGTTAAGGCGTACCTGTTATGCCAGTTGCTGGAAGGCTTCTGTGCTGGCTAGGGTTCGAGTCACCTGGTGGGAAAGTGTTCTAAAGTTGTATACTTCACTCTCGTGTTTAGGAGAGTTGTGCCTTAAGCATAGACACTGTGTCTTCCCATATTAACAGGGACTTGATGAAATTAACGTCTAAATGGCCCCTCACTTGCTCTAGTGCTCTTGGGAGGTGTTGATCTTTGGTGTATTTAAATACTCCGAAATTACCATCTCTTTTAAGGGTCTGAGCAGGTGGTGAAGAGGGTTAAGGCGTACCTGTTATGCCAGTTGCTGGAAGGCTTCTGTGCTGGCTAGGGTTCGAGTCACCTGGTGGGAAAGTGTTCTAAAGTTGTATACTTCACTCTCGTGTTTAGGAGAGTTGTGCCTTAAGCATAGACACTGTGTCTTCCCATATTAACAGGGACTTGATGAAATTAACGTCTAAATGGCCCCTCACTTGCTCTAGTGCTCTTGGGAGGTGTTGATCTTTGGTGTATTTAAATACTCCGAAATTACCATCTCTTTTAAGGGTCTGAGCAGGTGGTGAAGAGGGTTAAGGCGTACCTGTTATGCCAGTTGCTGGAAGGCTTCTGTGCTGGCTAGGGTTCGAGTCACCTGGTGGGAAAGTGTTCTAAAGTTGTATACTTCACTCTCGTGTTTAGGAGAGTTGTGCCTTAAGCATAGACACTGTGTCTTCCCATATTAACAGGGACTTGATGAAATTAACGTCTAAATGGCCCCTCACTTGCTCTAGTGCTCTTGGGAGGTGTTGATCTTTGGTGTATTTAAATACTCCGAAATTACCATCTCTTTTAAGGGTCTGAGCAGGTGGTGAAGAGGGTTAAGGCGTACCTGTTATGCCAGTTGCTGGAAGGCTTCTGTGCTGGCTAGGGTTCGAGTCACCTGGTGGGAAAGTGTTCTAAAGTTGTATACTTCACTCTCGTGTTTAGGAGAGTTGTGCCATATATATATATATATATATATATATATATATATATATATATATATATATATATATATATATATGCGAACAAGCCTGAATGGTCCCCATATGGTCACGCATTTGTGTTCCTCACGTGTGCCCCAAAAAATGAGGTGATTTGGTGAAATGCTATGCCCAAGATTACCATCCGAGTTGCCGTCGGGGAAGTGGCTCAAATAGCCTCGGCTATCACTTCCTTTTGACGGCCGTGATGGTCAAGCGGATTAAGGCGCCCTGTAGTTACCAGTTGCGTTGCTTCTGGGAGTATGGGTTCGAGTCACTTCTGGGGTGTGAGTTTTTATTCATATATATATATATATATATATATATATATATATATATATTTGTGAGGGTACCACCTCTGGTGCCAATGTGGGGACCCATAGCCTCGGAGAAGAAAATAAAAAGTATTCAGAGGAGACCTTGTGGTTTCTCACTGAACACTAATATTATCTTCTCCTACCACCCCCATTTATATATATATATATATATATATATATATATATATATATATATATATATATATATATATATATATATATATATATATATATATATATATAATGTATTATGTGCTCTTGAGAATTCATGGCTTGTATGATGCGGGGTCTAAATCCTTACGTGTTTGTAAGGGTAGAGGTATATAGTGGTTTATATGGACTTATATGGACTTATATGTCCATATAGTGGGTTATATGGACTCCCCCTACTCGAAATATATGCCAAAGCTCATTGCCAAGACAATTGCACTTCCAGTTGCACTCGTATAGCCATGTATTAGGTTTAGAATTGCGTGTTTAGAGGTAAGACAGAAACGGTTTGGTTACATAGATACGGCTACATATTTATACTGGCATTTTGAGTATCACAATCGTAGAAAAAGTGAACCTTTTTTTTAGGGCAGTAGAACAGTCCGTTTTTTGTACGTTCCTCAAGTAGTTGCTAGAAGTACTATTATTTTTTAAGGACTTAAGGATTAGGAATTTTTAAGGATTCTTTGAGGATTAGGTATTGACATGATTTACACTACGTCATCCTTGAGAACTATCTTCTTCTTGAAGTTATCTTGAGGTTATCTTGAGATGATTTCGGGGCTTAGCGTCCTCGCGGCCCGGTCCTCGACCAGGCCTCCTTTTTGTTACACACCCCCAGGAAGCAGTCCGTAGCAGCTGACTAACTCCCAGGTACCTATTTACTGCTAAGTAACAAGAGCATCAAGGTGAAAGAAACATTTTGCCCATGTGTCTCCGCCTCCACCGGGGATCGAACCCGGAATCTCAGGACTACGAAACCGAAGCGCTGTCCACCCAGCTGTCAGGCGCCCCCTAACCTATAAGGTTACGACACGAATGCAGTTAAATATGTATTAACAGTTAATGACATTAACTAACATTAACTTACATTAACTTATCGTCATTCAACACCAACACTTCACTCTCTCTCCATTACGGCAACACTTGCAATACACTTTATTCCACGAAACACACACCCTCACAACACCGAGGAAACACCTATATATCAAATCACAACAATAGATGGCGTTCCAATCACAAAATATTGAAGAAATGGCCGTTGATCTTCCTGAAGAACAGTGTAACACCCATGCCCCCCCCCCTACAGTTCACACCCAGGGAAGCCTTCTCCAAGAGGTCAGCCCAGATGACCTCCGGCTTATCTTCTATGTAGATTAAAAATTCCTGGGTTAGTCATCTAGTTTCAAGTATGTAATATTTCATGATACTCTTGTCAAACATTGCAATGGAATTAGACTCCAGATTCTTATGTGTAAACATCCATGGATCTCCCCCTTTTAGCCAGGTCAGAGGTCAGTTACACACGTAATTAATAATTCCTCTCTTGAGGAGTGTATGGTAAATGTCAAACAAGCTTAATGGGGAAATTTCTTGAGTGTGCACGTGTGGCCCGACCTCTTGCATACTTGGTGTAGGTAGCAACAGCAAATCTTCCCCACCCCCTTTCTTGTGTGTATATATGCCCCCTGTAGGAGAGTTAAAGGAGAGAGTGCCGGACACCAGGGCCCAGAGTGGATCTGTGAGAACATCGCACAGCCCGGGAGAGACAGAGTGAATCCACCGGAGGGAGAGACAGAGGTCTTAAGGTAATGTGTGTGATCTCAGAGGGTTTTCTTCCATGTCTAAATTTCTTAACTATTGGCCAGTGTTAGAGTAGGAATTATAGTGGTGATTAGTATAATTTGTTCTCAAACTCGTGTTAATTTTTCCGTCTGTGTCAATTATTGAATCCTCTTAGCCTTTTGGATATAGTGGGCTGACAACCGTTCCATAATTAATGACAGTTATAGAAAGTACTCTCCAAGTCAAGCAATGTTTCGCAGCCTGACGTATGAGTCACAGCCTGGTTGATCAGGTATTCTTTGGAGGTGCTTATCGAGTTCTCTCTTGAACACTGCGAGGGGTCGGCCAGTTATCGGTCACCCAAAAGATGTACTCATTGGTAAATTATCTAATTTCTCTCTCTCTCTCTCTCTCTCTCTCTCTCTCTCTCTCTCTCTCTCTCTCTCTCTCTCTCTCTCTCTCTCTCCCCCCTTCACAGGGGGGGACAGACGACCCCGCGGCCGCTGGAACTCCAGGATAAAACACAGATAATCCTCATGACACAAAAATAGAGTTTACAAATCGTTAGGGGAAACAGTCAGCTTATCCGGACTGTTAATTCCAGCTGCTCTTCAGCACGTACGAAGCGAAAGGGGTAAGTGATGAAGTGGAGGGAGAGGGAGAGTGATGAAAGGGAAGTGAAGTCCTGATTGAAAAGAAGATGAAATGGAAAATGAAGAAGCTGTGGATAAGATATGTAATAGGATGATGATAACAGCGGAGAAGAGTAAGATGACAGAGAGGATGACGAGGAAGGTGATAGCGAAAGGGATATGAGGAATGTGATAACAAAGAGGAGGTAGGGAACGACTGGAGGCTAATGACCAGGAATCTTAAACCTAAAGCTTGAAAACTCATCAATCACTGGAGTGACCAGGAGAGATTGATGCTGCCTCGGTTGAAATGATGATACACACAAACACACACACACACACACACACACACACACACACACACACACACACACACACACGCACACGCACACGCACACGCACACGCACTAGGGGACACAGGTGGAAACTGAGTACCCAAATGAGCCACAGAGACATTAGAAATATTTTTTCAGTGTCAGAGTAGTTAGTAAATGGAATGCATTAGGCAGTAATGTGGTGGAGGCTGACTCCATACACAGTTTCAAGTGTAGATATGATAGAGCCCAGTAGGCTCAGGAACCTGTACACCAGTTGATTGACGGTTGAGAGGCGGGACCAAAGAGCCAAAGTAAGTTTGATGAGTACTTGACACACATCTGCTCAAGTCCAGACCTACTAGACACACATCTGCTCAAGTCCAGAGCTACTGGACACATCTGCTCAAGTCCAGAGCTACTGGACACACATCTGCTCAAGTCCAGACCTACTGGACACACACCTGCTCAAGTCCAGACCTACTGGACACACATCTGCTCAAGTCCAGACCTACTGGACACACACCTGCTCAAGTCCAGACCTACTGGACACACACCTGCTCAAGTCCAGACCTACTTGACACACATCTGCTCAAGTCCAGAGCTACTAGACACACACCTGCTCAAGTCCAGACCTACTGGACACACACCTGCTCAAGTCCAGACCTACTAGACACACATCTGCTCAAGTCCAGAGCTACTGGACACACACCTGCTCAAGTCCAGACCTACTAGACACACATCTGCTCAAGTCCAGAGCTACTGGACACACACCTGCTCAAGTCCAGACCTACTAGGCACACACCTGCTCAAGTCCAGACCTACTAGACACACATCTGCTCAAGTCCAGACCTACTAGACACACACCTGCTCAAGTCCAGACCTACTAGACACACATCTGCTCAAGTCCAGACCTACTAGACACACATCTGCTCAAGTCCAGACCTACTAGACACACACCTGCTCAAGTCCAGACCTACTAGACACACACCTGCTCAAGTCCAAACCTCATTCATGCCACGTCCAGGTATGGTGATTATGAGGAGAAAGCGCCAGGCCATAATTATACAGCCCATCCTTAACCACCACAAGTCTTTGCCCCACTTGTTAATGCTCTTAAATACCGTCTCTAATGGCCTAAAGGTACTTAAACTTATCGAGCTTCCCGCGCCCCCCCCCCCCAAGGCTAACTGATAATGAAAGGCAATGTGCCCAAGCGTTTCTGTTTTCGGTTGTGAATCGAGGTCACTGACCATTTTGCTACGGACCCCCAAATGTTGCGACAGTGGATAATAGTGAAGCCA
Source organism: Procambarus clarkii (assembly GCF_040958095.1). Taxonomy (NCBI): domain Eukaryota; kingdom Metazoa; phylum Arthropoda; class Malacostraca; order Decapoda; family Cambaridae; genus Procambarus; species Procambarus clarkii. Next base: position 20,328,339 of record NC_091225.1, read on the forward strand.
TTCAAATAGGAATATTGCTATCCAGATGTATAGTTCGACTTGAGAATTAGATGCATAGTTCGACTTGAGAATTAGATGTATAGTTCGACTTGAGAATGGTCCAGGACGGACCGAAATGTCGTCGTCCCTTCACTTTCTAGTGTGTGGATTGGTCAACATTGCTATCTAGTAACCTATAGTTATCCAGATGTTATCCAGATGATATCTGGATATAGTTATCTGGATAACTATATCCAGATATCCTTATCAGCGTTATCCTATTGAGCAAAGAGCCGAGCAGGCGGCAGTAAAGGATGCCATGCACTTTAGATAAGCAAATGATCTTCCTCAATACAAGTCCAGACCATTCTTAGATTCTGAAGACCGTCACCTTATCGTTCCAGAATATCTAAAGATACGGCCACGATCCAGTAGAAACAGTGGGGCCAGATTCACGAAGCAGTTACGCAAGCACTTACGAACCTGTACATCTTTTCTCAATCTTTGGCGGCTTTGTTTACAATTATTAAACAGTTAATGAGCTCCGAAGCACCAGGAGGCTGTTTATAACAATAACAACAGTTAATTGGCATGTTTTTACGCTTGTAAACTGTTTAATAAATGTAACCAAAGACATTGAAGAAAGATGTACACGTTCGTAAGTGCTTGCGTAACTGCTTCGTGAATCTGGCTCTCATGAAACTGGATGGAAATAAAATCCAAACCTCCCCTCTTGACCATTCCTAAGAAACGCGTAGCTCCGGGAACTCCTATATGACCGTCCACTCCGGGAACTCCTATATGACCGTCCGCCCCGGGAACTCCTATAGGACCGTCCACTCTGGGGGCTCCTATATGACCGTCCGCTCTGGGAGCTCCTATATGACCGTCCGCTCCGGGAACTCCTATAGGACCGTCCGCCCCGGGAGCTCCTATATGACCGTCCGCTCCGGGAACTCCTATAGGACCGTCCGCTCCGGGGGCTCCTATAGGACCGTCCGCTCCGGGGGCTCCTATATGACCGTCCACTCCGGGAACTCCTATATGACCGTCCACTCCGGGAGCTCCTATATGACCGTCCACTCTGGGAGCTCCTATATGACCGTCCGCTCCGGGAACTCCTATATGACCGTCCGCTCTGGGAGCTCCTATATGACCGTCCGCTCCGGGAACTCCTATATGACCGTCCGCTCTGGGAGCTCCTATATGACCGTCTGCTCTGGGAGCTCCTATATGACCGTCTGCTCTGGGAGCTCCTATATGACCGTCCGCCCCGGGAGCTCCTATATGACCGTCCGCTCTGGGAGCTCCTATATGACCGTCCGCTCTGGGAGCTCCTATATGACCGTCCGCTCCGGGAACTCCTATATGACCGTCCGCTCCGGGAACTCCTATATGACCGTCCGCTCCGGGAACTCCTATATGACCGTCCACTCCGGGAACTCCTATATGACCGTCCGCTCCGGGAACTCCTATATGACCGTCCGCTCCGGGAACTCCTATATGACCGTCCGCTCCGGGAACTCCTATAGGACCGTCCGCTCCGGGAACTCCTATATGACCGTCCGCTCCAGGAGCTACTATATGACCGTCCACTCTGGGAGCTCCTATATGACCGTCCACTCTGGGAGCTCCTATATGACCGTCCACTCCGTGAGCTCCTATATGACCGTCCGCTCTGGGAGCTCCTATATGACCGTCCGCTCTGGGAGCTCCTATATGACCGTCCGCTCCGGGAACTCCTATAGGACCGTCCGCTCCGGGAACTCCTATATGACCGTCCGCTCTGGGAGCTCCTATAGGACCGTCCACTCCGGGAGCTCCTATATGACCGTCCACTCCGGGAACTCCTATATGACCGTCCACTCCGGGAACTCCTATAGGACCGTCCGCTCCGGGAACTCCTATATGACCGTCCGCTCCGGGAACTCCTATATGACCGTCCACTCCGGGAACTCCTATAGGACCGTCCGCCCCGATCAGCTCACAAGTCCGTTCCTATAAGCACGCCATCCGATCCGGATAAGCAAATGCGTTAGCGATCGGATAGGAACAGGAAAGACTCGTTTGCCCGGTATTTGAACCGGAGTCTTCTGCGTCTCCTGGTGGAGCGAGTCTATGGCACTCCCAGGAACAAAGGATGCTACATCTGGCACGCGGTATCTTGAAATGAGGTTATCTTGAGATGATTTCGGGGCCTTTTAGTGTCCCCGCGGCCCGGTCCTCGACCAGGCCTCCATCCCCAGGAAGCAGCCCGTGACAGATGACTAACACCCAGGTACCTATTTTACTGCTAGGTAACAGGGGCATAGGGTGAAAGAAACTCTGCCCATTGTTTCTTGCCGGCGCCGGGGATCGAACCCAGGACCACAGGATCACAAGTCCAGCGTGTTGTCCACTCGGCCGACCGGCTCCCAACAGGGAAGGTAGGGAACAGGGGATGATAGGGACAGAGGAAATAAAGGAGGAGGGAGATAAAATGAAAGTAGGAATAAGGAAGAATGGAAAAAAGTCGACCCCCATGCTCCCCATAAAGCAGGATTGGTTCCTATTGTGAAAACCAAGGGTTTCCAGCTGTTTGGTACACAATGTAGCCACAACGTTCTTGCAATGTTGCATCAAAGTAGCAAGAGTGAAAATAATTTGACATTTTATGGTTGTGTGCATAAATGGATTGTTCTGAGAGAGAGAGAGAGAGTCCCTTTTGTCTCTAATCATATATCAATCCTCACTATATGATCTGGGGAAGAGAGTTGGTTTCTGTGAGTTAGCTATGGCAGTTTCTGAGAGAGAGAGAGAGAGAGAGAGAGAGAGAGAGAGAGAGAGAGAGAGAGAGAGAGAGAGAGAGAGAGAGAGAGAGAGAGAGAGAGAGAGAGAGAGACAGACAGACAGACAGACAGACAGACAGACAGACAGACAGACAGACAGACAGAGAGCACCACCAACGATACCATCAGAAGTCCACACAAAGAGAACGCAAGATGCTACACAAACTAACCCACTCCGCGTGTGTTAGAGAGCGCGAGATGGTGAGAGTAAGGGACCCTTGAGATAAAGAACGCCAGGTTTGCATGACGAGTGAAGTGCTCAGCGAGATGGGCAGGTTAGGAGGGAGAGAAGGAAAGAGAGAAGAAGGGAGAGAAGGAGGGAGGGAAGGAGGGAGAGAAGGAGAGAGAGAAGGAGGGAGAGAAGGAGGGAGAGAAGGAGGGAGAGAAGGAGGGAGAGAAGGAGGGAGAGAAGGAGGGAGGGAAGGAGGGAGAGAAGGAGGGAGAGAAGGAGGGAGAGAAGGAGGGAAGAAACTCAAGAGGCAGAGCGTGGCTGGCGAAAGGCCGCTGACGGATGAGCCGATGAGCGCGGGAGTTTGTTTACCTTCGTCAAGCAGCCTTGGTTCATATACGCGAGGAGATCCTGCCATCTCCCACGCACACAAAAGGCCTATTAAATGGGGAGAATTGCCATGATCCTGCCATCTCCCACCCACATAAAAGGTCTAGGAAATAGGGAGAATTGACATGTGCTCCCATGCTATGCCCTGGGAGACAGAGGAGTCACGTAAGCTCCCCTCCCAGCCTAGGCTCTGTAGAGTAGATGAACTTCATATCCTCCCCTAATCAATGCCTAGGGGAGAGGGTGAAGGCTTCTCCCTCTAACCTTACCCCAGGAATAGGTAAGGGCTGCAGGGGGGGAGGAAGGTGGGTCAAAGGACCACTCCCAACAGGGACCCCTAGACTAGTCTGCTTTTAAACGATTCCTTTGACTCATTTACATCTAAATTTGTCATTATTTTCTGGGATTACATCAACAGTTTCGCTAATTTGTATTTTTGTTTTGAAGGAGGAGGATGGAATGAGATGTGTAACGACATGCAGAAGACAAAGGGACCGCAGAGAAGGGAATGACGAAGTAGAGAGGGCGTACCCGGCTGCTCCCGGGTTTCTCTCTCTCCCTTTTCCGTCTCCCCCTCTTTCCCAGTCCACCCCTCTTTTTCAACTCTCCCTAACCTCCTTTTCATCCCCTTCTATCTCCTTCCTTTCACCCCCCCCCAACCCCTCAATTTCCACCATTCTCCCCCTTCCCACCGTCTCCCATTCTCTGAGAGAGAGAGAGAGAGAGAGAGAGAGAGAGAGAGAGAGAGAGAGAGAGAGAGAGAGAGAGAGAGAGAGAGAGAGAGAGAGAGAGAGAGAGAGAGATTAAATCATACAAAGTATCACGTCCTCTCATTTATCTTAGGTTAAGTTCAAGACCCGGTATCACATTCGGGCCCGCTCTCGATTCACAATCGAAAATCCCGGGTTCGAATTCCGGGCGGAAACAGAGTTACTTGAGTGCGTGTCCTATCACCTAATGCCCCTGTCCACCTAGCAGTAAATAGGCACGTTGTGGGATAGCATCCTGGGGAGGGTCATCAATTCGACCTTATGGTGGAAGGACCTGCTTGCTTGATACCTGGTTGATGGGGTTCTGGCAGTTCTTTTACTCCCCCAAGTCCGGCCCGAGGCCAGGCTTGACTTGTGAGAGTTTGGTCTACCAGGCTGTTGCTTGGAGCGGCCCGCAGCAGGCCCACATATACCTGGTTGATGGGGTTCTGGGAGTTCTTCTACTCCCCCAAGCCCGGCCCGAGGCCAGGCTTGACTTGTGAGAGTTTGGTCCACCAGGCTGTTGCTTGGAGCGGCCCGCAGGCCCACATATACCTGCTTGATGGGGTTCTGGGAGTTCTTTTACTCCCCCAAGCCCGGCCCGAGGCCAGGCTTGACTTGTGAGAGTTTGGTCCACCAGGCTGTTGCTTGGAGCGGCCCGCAGCAGGCCCACATACCCACCACAGCCCGGCTGATCCGACCTACATATAGGCCTAACACGTACTTTATGAATAAGCCTATCTCCCAGCATAATGAATTAATTAGATTTACCACCACAGATCAACTTCCCAAATAGGAAGAACATCCTGAAGGGACTATAACTATGACCCTGCAGGAGTACATGATCCATCTACACATTGGACGTAGTCTGCATACTATCCTTCAGGGGGAATAGCAGTAGGCATCCATCAGTCTCAGGAGACTATGGAATTGCGCTCTGGTTGTCGGTCTGGAGTGGCCTCACCAGGGCGCAAAGCCCGGGTAGGTTGATTCGGGGGAGAAGCTGTTACCCATGCAGCAGGGGAGTAAACACCTGGTTACATTAGGGGTCAAAAGTGGCATTCGTCCGGTAATTGGTGTATCCGAATGACCTAATAAACGAATCCCCGTCTCTGCCCACAGGGCATCCAAAACTACGATTCCTTTTGAATCAGAATTCCTTTTCTGATTCAAAGTTCTGATTCCTTTGGAATCAGAACTTGCAAGATTGATAGTTATTTTATCGGGAAGGTCGTAGGGGGTTGGAGTCAGCCCAGCACCTCCCTAAAATGGGGAGGATTCGACTCCAATGTCTATCCATCACGAAGTCTATGGATATGAGATGTTCTGGCTAAAGTCCATAGATTGTAGCATTAGTTTAAATACGTCAGTTCAGATATTTACTTACAAAACGTATGTTCAGATAACAGATTTGTATTCTGGGCACGACTTTTGGGTTCCGGTGAGTGGGGGGAAGAGTGCAGAGTGAGCAGAGAGATGTCGAGATAGGGGGAAGGGTTTGAGCAGGGAGGGAGTGAGGAGACTGAGAAAGGGCGTGTGTGTGTATGTATGTATGTATGTATGTATGTATGTATGTATGTATGTATGTATGTGTGTGTGTGTGTGTGTGTGTGTGTGTGTGTGTGTGTGTGTGTGTATGTGTGTATGTGTGTGTGTGTATATGTGTGTGTGTGTGTGTGTGTGTGTGTGTGTGTGTGTGTGTGTGTGTGCGTGCGTGCGTGCGTGCGTGCGTGCGTGCGTGCGTGCGTGTGTGTGTGTGTGTGTGTAGTGTGAAGATATTTACAGTCATGAAGACTGACGGGAGGAAGATGTATCAGATATGTATCAAAGAAACCTGCGTACCGGATCGACCTGGACACATACTAGAAGATATACCCGGGCATACCATCCAGTACTGATACATATATTGATACATATATAACCAAGCCTCACATTATGATCATAACGCGAACTTCACACCTGACACCGGCAACATTCGAGTGACTTCAGGAGCTTGACAAGAAAATTTTCACAGAACACGATTGCAAAATCAACGCTGACTTGCAACGTCTCAGCGACAATACCTCGCCCAAAAGGAAAGTAATCTAAGATGGTGAGATCCCGCCAAACACACACCGAAACTACGACGTTGGTACAACGTTCGAACAAGTTTTAACACCTCCTAACCAGTTATAACAACCAATATAGCAAGTTGTAACAACGTTCTAATACGTCATAAACACGTTAAGCCAAGATGTAACAACTTTATTATAAGTTGTAATAAGCGGAAAATAGAGACAGTTTCGGTTTGTGTTTCTAGGGATCCCAGCAAACGTCTCGCCAGGTTGGTCTGGGAGGTGAGAAGACAGTCGTTAAGTATACGAGCACCGAAGAACCATATTGAGCAAGAGGGGGGGATAGCTAAGACCAACCCCATACACAGTTTCAAGAATAAACACGATAACCAAAGGAAAGGCGAGATCCAAGAGCTGAAGCTCGATCCCCTGCAAGTCACGTGTTACCTTCCAATGATAAACGTTCGTGTTACCTGATAAACGTTTAGCTCAGACATACACGTTCCTTCACAGCGTTTTTGAGTTCAAGCTATAAATGAACTTTACGACGCAACACGAGATTCAACGACCCGAAACAGTCGAGATAGGTCGCCTTAGAAGCGTCATTGCACATCTCCTGGGAGCAACGGAGCATGTATCTAAGATGCAACTATGTCTTAAGAGTCTGCCAGGGCAGGTGGGGCTGTGATTATGTCTGTCAGAGCAGGTGGAGCTACGGTTAAATCTCCTAGGAGAGGAATAGCTGGGATTATCTCTCAATAAGAGACATAGCTGAGCTTTTTTCTTGGAAACATTGCCACAGATAGCCACGGAGGCGAAGCCACGGGGTATACCCACTAACAAGAGTCATAACCAAGCGTATATCCTATACCAGAGGCGTTTACATGGGGTATACTTCCTACCAAAGGCCCCAATTACTGCCAAAAGGCTCTACTACCATGAGAGCCGTTCCGGCGACCTCTCTTTATTAACCTAAAACCATACTCCTCGAAGCCCTGACACGATGAGGGGCCAACAGGAAGGGCCAAATCCCTCTACAGTTTTCAAAATACAATGCCTATCGGAAATATGACCCTTGAGCGTTATATCTGAGCGGAATTCAGGGTGATTGCACATATTTGGAGTCTTAAATTACGACTTTTTATACCGGAAATATGCAAATTAGTGAAAACGGTGATTGGGCATATTTTGTCCAAATCCCCCTCTGCAGTGTTCTAAATACGATAATTTGCACAGGCTTATATTCTTTTTGGATGAGGTGGTACAGAACAAGTGGATGAATGGCGTAACATTAGGGATTTGTTCATTTGATATTCATATGGTATTACATCCATCGACATAAAGCAGCTTATGTTCTTCATGATGCTGCTTTTGTTCTTCTAAGGCAGGGTCATTGGATCCTGTCTCTGTGTTGGCTCAGGGTCTCTCGTCACCAATAATTACACACACACACACACACACACACACACACACACACACACACACACACACACACACACACACACATACACATAGTGTATATCCGAAAACTTTTGACCCCTGATGGATTCGTACCCGGACAGCCAGAGTCTTCATGCCCCAACACTTATAGACAGTCGCTGGCATAGTGGCTACAGTACTGGACTGCTGGGGGCATGGAAACCCTGGCTGACCGGGTTCAAATCCTTCAAGGGTCAAGAGTTTTGTCACCTCGCTTCACACTCTCGTCACCTTCCCTCGCCCTCTCCTCCTTTTCACTTTCCTTCGCCCTCTTCTCCTTGTCACCTTCCCTCGCCCTCTCCTCCTTGTCACCTACCCTCACCCTCTCCTCCTTGTCACCTTCCCTCACCCTCTCCTCCTCGTCACCTACCCTCACCCTCTCCTCCTTGTCACCTACCCTCGCCCTCTCCTCCTTGTCACCTACCCTCGCCCTCTCCTCCTTGTCACCTTCCCTCACCCCTCTCCTCCTCGTCACCTACCCTCACCCTCTCCTCCTAGTCACCTACCCTCACCCTCTCCTCCTTGTCACCTACCCTCACCCTCTCCTCCTCGTCACCTACCCTCACCCTCTCCTCCTTGTCACCTACCCTCGCCCTCTCCTCCTTGTCACCTTCCTTCACTCTCTCCCCATTAACGTGAAGGGAAGAATGATGCCTCGCCGACGGAGACTCGCTTGCTTTAAATGTGAGTCACTCGTCATTGTCGCTGGCGACGGTAAAATAAAAAACGGGAATTCTTTTGTTATAAATGAAACAATAAATGGAGAAATCCTGTAATTTTGTCTGGGAGGGACAGAGAGACTGCCACTGATATTCCGCTGAGCTCCTGTACCCCCATTTGCCACTGACTGCCAGTGTCAACGAGTGACTGGTTCGTCACGCTTCATGCATGACTCGAGCAACGGTTTCCCCAGCGGGAAGCGGGATGGGATCGGTGATGCGAATTACAGTTCAAGTTCTCCGTGTTTCTTGATATATCACATTCAGTTGTTGCACATCGACATGCGACAGTGATATTGCACGAGAATTATTCAGGGGAGCAGCTGGTGGGTGTCTATACCTTGCTGGGCTCACCGGCCACACGTGTAAGGTATTGGATTGACTCCCGCCGTTTACCCGCAAGACCAGCCTATGGCGCCCTTCAGTGCTCTGGCACAGAGAAAGACTGGCGTGACGGCCGGCTGTGGCTCGGTGCGGCGTGGAGGCCTGTAAGGCGGATGAGGGCAGGAAGGAAAAAGGAGATGCATTAACACGTTTTGATGTCGTGTCTGTGTTTTAAAGGCAGGATTTTGGATTTTTTTTTTATTTCTCTCCCTAGTCTTCCTGCCGTCTATTCCCTAACTGTTCCGCTAATCTTTGCCTCTCTCTCTCTCTCTCTCTCTCTCTCTCTCTCTCTCTCTTCGTCGACGTTCCCCACGCCAGTAAATGCGGGGAGGGTCGCAGCTGAATATTACACAGCGAACCATTTCGTCCAATTAAGGCAAGACTCCAGCGTCCGACAGGGTGACAACTTTACGACAAGGTCACGCACACATCTGGCAACAACATGTTTACACCCGTGACCCCTTAAGGGATATCTAACGCCTCAGAAACCTCTTTATCAGTCTAAGTACCAGAATATTATCCTCCCCATGTGTACCATAGGAATAACTTAGTCCTCCCCCAACGTATAAAATGAGAAGTACTATGGACAATTATGGCTCGTTTTAGGAAATCTCGGACGGGACAGAAACGCTTGGGCACAGTTCCTTTCACCTAATGCAGCTATTCACCCAGCAGTAAATAGGTATCTCTGAATTTACCAATTGAGGCCAGTCTTAGAGTATGCCGCCCCAGCATGGAGTCCCCACCTGAAGAAGCATATAAGGAAACTGGAAAAGGTTCAGAAGTTTGCAACGAGACTTGTCCCAGCGTTACGAGGGATGGGATATGAAGAGCGCCTGAAGGATCTGAGCCTTACGACACTAGAAAAAAGAAGGGAGAGGGAGGATATGATAGGAACGTATAAAATACTCAGGGGGATTGACAGAGTGGAAATAGACGAAATGTTCACACGGAATAGTAACAGAACGAGGGGACATGGGAGGAAGCTGGAAACTCAGATGAGTCACAGAGATGTTAGGAAGTTTTCTTTTAGCGTGAGAGTAGTGGGAAAATGAAATGCACTTAAGGAACAGGTTGTGGAAGCAAATACTATTCATAATTTTAAAACTAGGTATAATAGGGAAATAGGACCATAGTCATTGCTGTAAACAACCGATGCTCGAAAGGCGGGATCCAAGAATCAATGCTCGATCCTGCAGACACAAATAGGTGAGTACAAATGAGTGAATACACACACACACACACACACACACACACACACACACACACACACACACTTAAGAGGCAGTTCAAGGGCGAATTACGAACCAAACGAGGCAACTACTCACTGTGAAGCCACGTAGCGAGGGGAAACAATTTAGGAGACGCAAATAAATAATAATAAAAGAAGCATACAGAACGCGGCCAATAAGTCAGGTCGAGGCAGTAACGAAGAAAAATAGCAATAATTAGCAAATAAAGGAGATGAAGTGGGAACGCGAAGCAATGATAAAAGTTTCGCGAGGAGTGTGGCCAAGGGGAAAGAGGAGTGTGGCCAAGTCGGAGGAGTGTGGCCAAGTGGAAGGAGTGTGGCCAATTGGAAAGAGGAGTGTGGCCACGTGGAAGGAGTGTGGCCAATTGGAAAGAGGAGTGTGGCCACGTGGAAGGAGTGTGGCCAATTGGAAAGAGGAGTGTGGCCACGTGGAAGGAGTGTGGCCAAGTGGAAAGAGGAGTGTAGCCAAGTGGAAGGAGTGTGGCCAAGTGGAAAGAGGAGTGTGGCCAAGTGGAAGGAGTGTGGCCAAGTGGAAAGAGGAGTGTGGCCAATTGGAAAGAGGAGTGTGGCCACGTGGAAGGAGTGTGGCCAATTGGAAAGAGGAGTGTGGCCACGTGGAAAAAGTGCGGCCCATTCTTTATTCCCAATATTCAATTTTCATTACACAAACTCACTCCTTTAAAACCTCCTCAGATTTCCCTTTCACTTGTCAGCAGTTTATCGGGAAATATTTCCTTAAGGTTCATATATATGTTAACAATATGGCTGAAGCAGGTACGAGAAAGGAACAAGTCCACTACGGGCTCACCATAGCCCGTGCTACTTGCAACTTTTTTGTTCCCAGTAGCGAGTCTTAAACAACAACGAGATTCGGTAGTAAAGGTCACAATCAGGGCAGCGATTGTGACCATCTGAGGGACAAACGTCACAATCAGGGCAGCGATTGTGACAATCTAATGGACAAACTTCTCGTCAGAAACAGGGCTGCGATGTTAGAAACTGCTGAAAACGGCACAATCGCCGCTGAAAACGCCACAATCGCCGCTGAAAACGGCACAATCGCCGCTGAAAACGGCACAATCGCCGCTAAAAACGGCACAATCGCCGCTGAAAAGGCACAATCGCCGCTGAAAACGGCACAATCGCCGCTGAAAACGGCACAATCGCCGCTAAAAACGGCACAATCGCCGCTGAAAAGGCACAATCGCCGCTGAAAACGGCACAATCGTCACTGAAAACGGCACAATCGCCGCTGAAAACGGCACAATCCCCGCTGAAAACGGCACAATCGCCGCTGAAAACGGCACAATCGCCGCTGAAAACGGCACAATCGTCGCTGAAAACGGCACAATCGTCGCTGAAAACGACACACTCGCCGCTGAAAACGGCACAATCGTCACTGAAAACGGCACAATCGTCACTGAAAACGGCACAATCCCCGTTGAAAACAGCACAATCACCTCTGAAAACGGCACAATTGCCGTCCCAAACGCACAATTATAGCACTCAAATTCCCAGACTTCAATATCACAATCAGCATAAAACGCGACAATAAGTCGACCTCAACAATCGACAGTCCCCCCTTCGAATCCCATCAGCAGCCGAGAGAGACAATCAGGGCTACCAACACCAGCGCGTCGCCCCACTGTGATGAGAATAATATGAAACATTTCTCACTTGCATCAAACCAAGAGATGTTTACACGCCTGGTGGACTTGGGAATGGATATCATTTTACGCAATGTCCAGCGACACACACACACCGGGAATCGAACCCACGCCACAGGATTACGAGCCCTGCCCACTGTCCACTCAGCAACCAGGGGCCAGATTCACGAAAGCACTTACGCAACCACTTACGAACGTGTACATCTTTCCTCAATCTTTGACGGCTTTGGTTACATTTATTAAACAGTTTACAAGCATGAAAACTTGCCAATCAACTGTTGTTATTGTTATAAACAGCCTCCTGGTGCTTCGGAGCTCATTAACTGTTTAATAATTGTAAACAAAGCCTCCAAAGATTGAGAAAAGATGTACAGGGGCCAGATTCACGAAAGCAGTTACGCAAGTACTTACGAACGTGTACATCTTTCCTCAATCTTTGACGGCTTTGATTACATTTATTAAACAGTTTACAAGCATGAAAACTTGCCAATCAACTGTTGTTATTGTTATAAACAGCCTCCTGGTGCTTCGGAGCTCATTAACTGTTTAATAATTGTAAACAAAGCCGCCAAAGATTGAGAAAAGATGGACAGGTGTGTAAGTGCTTGCGTAAGTGCTTTCGTGAATCTGGCCCCTGGTTGCTGAGTGGACAGTGGGCAGGGCTCGTAATCCTGTGGCGTGGGTTCGATTCCCGGAACAGGCAGAAACAAATGGGCAAAGGACACAATGAAGGGGAACCATACCTCCCTATAACGTCTAGAGATAAAGACTTGGAAGTAAAGACCTAACTCCAGAAGCTCATATAAATAGAATAACGTCAGCCGCATACTCTGGCAAAAGTCAGAACATCCTTCAGGAAACTGAATAAGGAGGCTTTTAGATCACTGTATACCACCTATGTGAGGCCAGTCTTAGAGTATGCCGACCCATCCTGGAGCCCCATCTAAAAAAAACACACAAGGAAGCTCGAAAAACTGCAGACGTTTGTAAACGAGACTCGTCCCAGAACTGTGAGGGATGAGGTATGAAGACAGACTGAAGGAACTAAACCTGACGACGTTAGAAAGGAGGAGAGGGACACGGGGGACATGATACAGACGTATAAAATACTTAAGAGGGATTGAAACGGTGAAAACAGAGGAAATGTTTACAATGAATATCAATAGAACAAGGGGGGCCCGGATGGAAGCTTGAGACTCAGATGTGTCATAGAGTTATTCGAAAGCTTTCTTTTAGCGTGAGGTATTGTGAGTAAATGGAATGACCTAAAGGAGCAGATTGTAGAGCCTAACTCCATTTATAACGTAACAAGCAGGTATGATAGGGAAATAGGTTGACCAGACCACACACTAGAAGTTGAAGGGACAACGACGTTTCGTCGTCGTCCCTTCGTTTTCGACGTTTTCGTCGTCGTCGATGAAAATCGACTTGAGAATGGTCCAGGACGGACCGAAACGTCGTCGTCCCTTCAACTTCTAGTTTGTGGTCTGGTCAACATACTTCAGCCACGTTATTGTGACTCCTCGCCTGCATAGGGAAATAGGTCAGGAGTCATTGCATTAGATAACTAACGGCTAGAAAAGCGGGGTTCTAAGAGCCAGAGCTCGATCCTGCAGGCCAAAATAGTAAATTACACAATTATCTTTAGAAACAGTTATGTCCGTCTGTCTGTTCAATAATGGAAGTCGGATACTTGAGACTAGCTTTCCCTAGTTCACCATATTTGTATGAGTAATTGGCATAAATGAAACGAATGCCACTTGTCCCTGTGCCAATACGACCCTCATGTTGAATCTTGCAATATCTTATTAACTGGACTCATTTTTTCCTTTGTATAGTGTTAAATATCACCCATTTATTTCCACAAAATGAAAATATTCTATCGTATGATATAATATCATACGATAGAATATTTTCATTGTATGATAGAATATCATACTTTGCCTGTACTAGCCTGTATTATGTATTCATTATGTGATACTCCCTCATTCCCTACCTCTCCCTCCTTCCAAGCATTAGTCCTCTCGTGAACGAGAGAGAGAGAGAGAGAGAGAGAGAGAGAGAGAGAGAGAGAGAGAGAGAGAGAGAGAGAGAGAGAGAGAGAGAGAGAGAGAGAGACTAAACCTTCCTCACTTTAATAATCACTTTTTAACACATCAATGCAGATTAATTCAGGAGAGTGAGCGTTCCTCCTCTACTGCCTTCAGGCAAAGCTAGGGCAATAAAACCTTGAATTTCCGGGTAGTATAAATTGGAGAAAGGGGCAGGAGAGGGGGTCGTGGGGCGAAAGGGGGTCGTGGGGAAAGGAGGGTCGTAGTGTAGGTTGAACAGAGAGGGACGAAAGCTGTGTGTAATAGAGGTTTTTTTTTCGCTGGAAAAGTGGTAAAGTCAGGGACATGTTGCAGGAAGAGTGAGAAGGGAGAGAGAGTGCAGGAAGAGAGAGAGGGGCAGGGAGAGTACAGGGGTAAGGGGAGACGAGTGCAAAGGGAGAGGGGAGGAGAGTGAGGGGAAGCAACAAAACAATTTATTAATTTCGTAACTCGATACAAACTCGACAAGAGAATCGGAGCTGAAATGAAAAGCAAGATTCCATATTTTGTATATTGCTGTCATGTCTATTTTGATGTGACTGTCATGTCTATTTTGATGTGACTGGCACGTCTATTTTGATGTGACTGGCACGTCTATTTTGATGTGACCGGCACGTCTATTTTGATGTGACTGGCACGTCTATTTTGATGTGACCGGCACGTCTATTTTGATGTGACTGGCATGTCTGTTTTCTGCCATTGCCACATCTATCTGCTACAGTTTGGAGTTCGTGAACCATAGACAATAAAATATGAATAAAAACAAAATAATTTCAATAAATTTTAATATACACAAACAGCCCCTCCCCCCAAAAAAAAAATATATATATATATATATATATATATATATATATATATATATATATATATATATATATATATATATATATATATATATATATATATACAAATAGAAATAGATAATTACGAACACGGGGAAAATACTTTTAGGACAAATTCCTTTGCTTTTAAAGATGATTTAAAGGCAAATTACCTAATATCAAGTTGATAAACTCGGTACAGACTTAAAAGTTACATCCGTTCGTCATAGCTATTCCATCTGTTCACCGAAGCTACTCGTTCATCATAGCTATTCCATCTGTTCACCGAAGCTACTCGTTCATCATAGCTATTCCATCTGTTCACCGAAGCTACTCCATCTGTTCACCATAGCTACTCCATCTGTTCACCGAAGCTACTCCATCTGTTCACCATAGCTACTCCATCTGTTCACCGAAGCTACTCCATCTGTTCATCATAGCTACTCCCTCTGTTCACCGAAGCTACTCCATCTGTTCACCATAGCTACTCCATCTGTTCACCGAAGCTACTCCATCTGTTCATCATAGCTACTCTAATCACCATAGTTACTCCTGGTTACATCCATATCATTATCCTTTCACATTCTCTCCCAACCATCTCTAACTGAACCTCACAAATGGATAAAATTCCAAGCAAACAAAAAAAAATCCTACTTTTATTCCAAGAACTTTATCCAACTTAGTCTAAGCTTTCTAAGTCGCTCTCCGGGCCTCACAGTAATGTCCTAGTTGTTCTTAAGTCCCTCGAAGACCCTACAAAAGGATCTTGAGCCCCCCACGATCTCCACTCTAAAAGTACATGGTCTCCAAGATGTGTTTCTCGACTTTGAAAAATGCAATCCAGTCTTAATCCAATATTATACACGAATGATTCCTTGAGATTTGAGTGAGCATTTAGTAAAAACATATGTGCTGCTTGGAACTAAAAGTTCCAAGCAGCACGGGCTATGGTGATCCCGTAGTGGACTTTTTTTTTGATCCAGTAGCCCCACCTCTTCCCCAATTAACCCCCCATCTTAACGAGCAAACAGCCTTAACAACACAAGCTGTAAACCACCACTCACGAGGTCTTTCATATGTAAATCAAATCCCCGGTAAAATATGAACCCCATTTACATCAGAATGTTCATCCCAAAGTTCATATTTATGAGCTGGTTGGAGAGGGAGGGAAGGAACTGCAGGGATGGGTCGTCAATGGGGAGATATGGGATCAATGGAGCATGCCAAAGGGGAAAAGGGGAGAAGAGAGAGAGAGAGGGGAAATCATCCGAGAGAAAGAGAAGGTAGATTGTATTAGTAGAGAGTAAGGCAGAAGAGTTAACGAGACTATCACAGATTGACCCTTTCAAAGTTTTGAGTACTCACTAATCAACACAATCACCCCACCCCCTATCACACCATACACAATCACCTCACCATAAATACACAATCCGTCCCCACCTCTCTCCCCCTTATAGTCCAGTATAATCCAGCTATTATACAGGACTATCTTCAACATACCTGGCAATTCCCCCATCCCCCTCCTCATCCGAGGACAAAGCCCAATTGGGTTGTTAATGTAAGCAGACAATCCTAATAAAAATAAAATTATTCCAGCTAAAATTTCACCTTTTAAATTCAAGGAAGAAGTAAGAGAGTCGATGAAAGTTCAGAACAAACTCGAGATGTACAGAGAAAAGTAAATTATCGATTTTCTTCACTTTTTTGTTCAACCGAGAAAATCTGTCGAATGTGAAAAAGCAAACCTGTCCTCTTGGTGCTAACACGAACCAAACCTGTCCTCTTGGTGCTAACACGAACCAAACCTGTCCTCTTGATGGTAACACGAACCAAACCTGTCCTCTTGATGGTAACACGAACCAAACCTGTCCTCTTGGTGGTATCACGATCCAAACCTGTCCTCTTGATGGTAACACGAACCAAACCTGTCCTCTTGGTGCTAACACGAACCAAACCTGTCCTCTTGGTGCTAACACGAACCAAACCTGTCCTCTTGGTGCTAACACGAACCAAACCTGTCCTCTTGGTGCTAACACGAACCAAACCTGTCCTCTTGATGGTAACACGAACCAAACCTGTCCTCTTGGTGCTAACACGAACCAAACCTGTCCTCTTGGTGCTAACACGAACCAAACCTGTCCTCTTGGTGCTAACACGAACCAAACCTGTCCTCTTGGTGCTAACACGAACCAAACCTGTCCTCTTGGTGCTAACACGAACCAAACCTGTCCTCTTGATGGTAACACGAACCAAACCTGTCCTCTTGGTGCTAACACGAACCAAACCTGTCCTCTTGGTGCTAACACGAACCAAACCTGTCCTCTTGATGGTAACACGAACCAAACCTGTCCTCTTGGTGCTAACACGAACCAAACCTGTCCTCTTGGTGCTAACACGAACCAAACCTGTCCTCTTGATGGTAACACGAACCAAACCTGTCCTCTTGGTGCTAACACGAACCAAACCTGTCCTCTTGATGGTAACACGAACTAAAGAGCTGCTTAAAAGAAATTACAAATTTGAGTACACAGTTTGCCAGAATATTTGCTAAAAAAAATTTTTGTAACATATCTTTAAAAATTTTGCAAAAAAAATTATCATAGAAAATCCCAACAGCGAAAGTTTGCCAAGTTATGACTTATTAAGTTCTTTACTGTTTCTAATGTTTTCAAAACAACTTTTGATTAATTATTCTCAATTAACAATTATTTATCAAGATGGATTAAATACACAGATAATGGAGGCTCTCGGTTATCTTAGCTGATGTAACAATTGTCTTAAGAGATTATAAAGACAGGTGGTTACCTGTTCTTAATTTAACTTACCTGACCTAAATTCTGTTACACTACAACCATACACCCTGGTACACAAGAGCCCGATAGGCCCTATAGAGCCCTATAGAGCCCGATAAGCTGAGGAATCTGTACACCTGTTGATTGACGGTTGAGAGGCGGGACCAAAGAGCCAGAGCTCAACCCCCGCAAACACAACTAGGTGAGTACAACAACCATACACCGTGATACACCACAAGCAACCATACACCTCTGGTACACCACAACCATACACCGTGATACACCACAACCAACCATACACCTCTGGTACACCACAACCATACACCGTGATACACCACAAGCAACCATACACCTCTGGTACACCACAACCATACACCGTGATACACCACAAGCAACCATACACCTCTGGTACACCACAAGCAACCATACACCCTGGTACACCACAACCATACACCGTGATACACCACAACCAACCATACACCTCTGGTACACCACAACCATACACCGTGATACACCACAACCAACCATACACCTCTGGTACACCACAACCATACACCGTGATACACCACAACCAACCATACACCTCTGGTACACCACAACCATACACCGTGATACACCACAACCAACCATACACCTCTGGTACACCACAACCATACACCGTGATACACCACAACCAACCATACACCTCTGGTACACCACAACCATACACCGTGATACACCACAACCAACCATACACCTCTGGTACACCACAACCATACACCGTGATACACCACAACCAACCATACACCTCTGGTACACCACAACCATACACCGTGATACACCACAACCAACCATACACCCTGGTATACCACAACCATACACCGTGATACACCACAACCAACCATACACCTCTGGTACACCACAACCATACACCGTGATACACCACAACCAACCATACACCTCTGGTACACCACAACCATACACCGTGATACACCACAACCAACCATACACCCTGGTATACCACAACCATACACCGTGATACACCACAACCAACCATACACCCTGGTATACCACAACCATACACCGTGATACACCACAACCAACCATACACCTCTGGTACACCACAACCATACACCGTGATACACCACAACCAACCATACACCCTGGTATACCACAACCATACACCGTGATACACCACAACCAACCATACACCTCTGGTACACCACAACCATACACCGTGATACACCACAACCAACCATACACCTCTGGTACACCACAACCATACACCGTGATACACCACAAGCAACCATACACCTCTGGTACACCACAACCATACACCGTGATACACCACAAGCAACCATACACCTCTGGTACACCACAACCATACACCGTGATACACCACAACCAACCATACACCCTGGTATACCACAACCATACACCGTGATACACCACAACCAACCATACACCTCTGGTACACCACAACCATACACCCTGGTACACCACAAGCAACCATACACCTCTGGTACACCACAACCATACACCGTGATACACCACAACCAACCATACACCTCTGGTACACCACAACCATACACCGTGATACACCACAACCAACCATACACCGTGATACACCACGACCAACCATACACCGTGATACACCACAACCAACCATACACCTCTGGTATACCACAACCATACACCGTGATACACCACAAGCAACCATACACCTCTGGTACACCACAAGCAACCATACACCCTGGTACACCACAACCATACACCGTGATACACCACAACCAACCATACACCTCTGGTACACCACAACCATACACCGTGATACACCACAACCAACCATACACCTCTGGTACACCACAACCATACACCGTGATACACCACAACCAACCATACACCTCTGGTACACCACAACCATACACCCTGGTACACCACAAGCAACCATACACCTCTGGTACACCACAACCATACACCGTGATACACCACAACCATACACCGTGATACACCACAACCAACCATACACCTCTGGTACACCACAACCATACACCGTGATACACCACAACCAACCATACACCTCTGGTACACCACAACCATACACCGTGATACACCACAACCAACCATACACCTCTGGTACACCACAACCATACACCCTGGTACACCACAAGCAACCATACACCGTGATACACCACAAGCAACCATACACCGTGATACACCACAACCAACCATACACCTCTGGTATACCACAACCATACACCGTGATACACCACAACCAACCATACACCCTGGTATACCACAACCATACACCGTGATACACCACAAGCAACCATACACCTCTGGTACACCACAAGCAACCATACACCCTGGTACACTACACCACACAACCATGCGGTGAATCCCTACTATAAACTTGGAAGGGATGAGCTAATATAATACAAAAAGGGCTTCCACTCACTTCAACTTTTCGCATATATTAGTTGGGTCTCGAGTAGTTTTACCCCTCACTGTTTTCTTAAGGTGTTGTGAGGTGAAGAACGTTGCCTGAGGTGTCTCATATATATATATATATATATATATATATATATATATATATATATATATATATATATATATATATATATATATATATATATATATATATATATATATGAGAGAAGACCATCGACATGGTCTTTTCCCTCAGACAACTGCAGGAGAAATGCAGGGAACAGAAGCAGCCACTCTTTGTAGCCTTCATAGACCTGACGAAGGCCTTCGACCTCGTCAGCAGGGATGGCCTGTTCAAGATCCTCCCCAAGATCGGATGCCCACCCAGGCTCCTCAGCATCATCAGATCTTTCCATGAGAACATGAGGGGCACCGTGGTCTTTGATGGCCTAACATCAGGCGCCTTTGACATCCGAAGTGGAGTAAAGCAGGGCTGCGTACTGGCTCAAACCCTATTCGGGATTTTCTTCGCAGTTATGCTGCGGCACGCCTTCGGATCTGTCACGGAAGGCATTTACCTCCGGACCAGGTCGGATGGGAAGCTCTTTAACCTCGCCAGGCTGAGAGCCAAGACAAAGGTTCGGCTGAGGTGTCTGCGCGACTTCCTCTTTGCCGACGACGCAGCAGTCACTGCCCACTCAGCTGAAGACCTCCAACGGCTCATAACCCGCTTCAGCGAGGCCTCTCAGGCTTTCGGACTCACCATCAGTCTGAAGAAAACACAAGTCATGGGACAAGGAGTGGACTCCCCACCTGACATCGGCATCTCTGATTCCAAACTGGAAGTCGTTCACGACTTCGTGTACCTGGGCTCCACAATCTCTGACTCCCTCTCTCTTGATACGGAGCTAAACATACGCATCGGTAAGGCATCTACTACCATGTCCAGACTGACAAAGAGAGTGTGGGCCAACAATAGGCTGACTGAGTATACTAAGATTCAGGTTTACAGATCCTGTGTCCTGAGCACTCTCCTTTATGGCAGCGAGTCTTGGACACTCCGCGCCCGTCAGGAAAGACGGCTGAATGCCTACCACATGCGCTGCCTTCGACACATCTTGGACATCACCTGGCAGGACAAGGTGACAAACAACAACGTCTTGGGGAGAGCAAGAATCACCAGCATGTACACAATGCTGAAACAGAGACGAATGCGCTGGCTCGGGCACGTTGTGCGAATGGGCGACGGCAGGATCCCCAAGGATCTCCTGTATGGAGAGCTGAGGCAGGGAAAGCGTCCAGTAGGCAAGCCCCAGCTACGGTACAAAGACGTATGCAAAAGGGACCTGAAAGCCATGGACGTCGATCTTGCTATATGGGAGACACTGGCTGCAGACCGTTCAGCCTGGAGGCAGTCTGTTCAACGAGGTCTCTCCAAGTTCGAGGAGTCACTTGCCAAGGAATCGGAGGCAAAGAGACAGAGAAGGAAAGCCGGTAACCAGGAAGACAGACCAGAATCGGACTTCGTTTGTGCTCGGTGTGGGATGGACTGCCACTCTCGGATTGGCCTCATCAGTCACACCAGACGCTGCACCAGGATTGACAACTAGGGCGCAACTCCATAGTCTCCCGAGACTGAAGGATGCCTACTATATATATATATATATATATATATATATATATATATATATATATATATATATATATATATATATATATATATATATATATAAACAACACAACAAAAGCAACAGGAACATCAATATCTTTTTGATAAGTATCTTTTTGATACTATTTTTTGATATAAATATATTATATTAGATATAAATATTTTGATATTTTTTGATATATCATATTGATATATGATAATTTTGTTGATATATACAATATTATATATTGATATATCATATTTTGATATAAGAATCTTTTTTGTTAAAAAAGTTTTTTTTTTAACACAAAAGATTCAGAATCTGCGTTCGTTCCCAAAATCAGTGACAATAGGCCTGATGAAATCTGATTTTCCCTTTCATTTTTATCAACACGTAAATCCAAAAATATATTTGTGTATTTTTGCCTTGCGGGATAAAAATGTTTACGGTTTTGTCAATCTAAAACTATGACGCTTGTATTGTGTGTGGATAATCTATGAGGGTATGTTTACTCACCTAGGCTATAGGGTCATTCACCTAGTCTATAGGGTCACTCACCTAGACTATAGGGTCACTCACCTAGACTATAGAGTCATTCACCTAGTCTATAGGGTCACTCATCTAGGCTATAGGGTCATTCACCTAGTCTATAGGGTCACTCATCTAGGCTATAGGGTCATTCACCTAGCCTATAGGCTCACTCACCTAGCCTATAGGCTCACTCACCTAGCCTATAGGCTCACTCACCTAGCCTATAGGCTCACTCACCTAGCCTATAGGCTCACTCACCTAGCCTATAGGCTCACTCACCTAGCCTATAGGGTCACTCACCAAGCCAGCATATAGGGGTTTACTCACTTTTAACTACTAATCTCTGCCTTAAAAAAAAGCAAGATACTGCTTATATTGAGAAAATATTAACGTTATGTACTGGGATCGAACCCGCGTTACAATTTATCAAAATATGAATTTAGTTGAAACATTTAAAAGTGCCCAGAAGTAAAGAATTTAGCAAAAAAAAAAATAATACATGAAATAAAATATATTGCATTAAAAACAGAGGAATCTGACCCTTAACTGCCCCATTTGACCTAAGAAAAGAATATATATTTAAGGTTCAGAGTGTGAAGTCTGTGTGTGTTTATCAGGTCTCTGATGGGATGCTACTTGTGTAGCACCTTTGCAATCCCCCTTTGCAACATTCTCACGACGCCAAAGGGATTAACACAATTAAATCCTTCCCCCCAACCACGTTATAATTACCTAGTTGTGCTTGCGGGGGTTAAGCTCTGGCTCTTTGGTCCCGCCTCTCAACCGTCAATCAACAGGTGTACAGATTCTGGAGCCTATTGGAGCTCTATCAAATCTTCATTTCAAACTGTGTGTGGAGTCTGCCTCCACCACATCACTTGCTAATGCATTCCATTCACACAATAATGTGTGTGTGTGTGTGTGTGTGTGTGTGTGTGTGTGTGTGTGTGTGTGTGTGTGTGTGTGTGTGTGTGTGTGTGTGTGTGTGTGTGTGTGTGTGTATTCACCTAGTTGTGCTTGCGGGGGTTGATCTCTGCTCTTTCGGCCCGCCTCTTAACTGTCAATCAACTGTTACTACTATTTTTTTCACCCCCCCCCCCCAGGAAACAACCCGTAACAGCTGTCTAACTCCCAGGTACCTATTTACTGCTAGGTAACAGGAGCATCAGGGTGAAAGAAACTTTGCCTCTTTGTTTCCGCCATCACCGGGGATCGAACCCGGAACCTCAGGACTACGAATCAGGGTTACCATAAACAGGGTAACATCGGCGGCATATGGGACGCTGCCGAACATTTTAGAGTGTCGTTTAGGAACTTAAACCTTGGCTCTTTCGAGGCAAACTATATAGCATTGGTCAGACCAATACTGGAATATGCAGCTCCGGCCTGGAATCCACACCCCTGAAGCAAGAAACTAAAATGAAAAAGCACAAAGGTTTGCAGCAAGACTGGTGCCAGAGCTAAGAGGGCTGAGCTACGAGGAAACATTAAGGGAACTAGACCTCACAACCCTACAGGAGTAAAGAAACACCGGGGACATGTCCATAACATACAAAATACCGAGGAAAATTGACAACGTGGAAAAGAACAGCCTTTTTAAAGTGCAAGAAAGTAGGACTAGAGGATATAGATAGAAAAAGAAAATTAAAATTAGTCGAAGAAAGTAAGGAAATCTTGTAAGATTTCCTTGTAAGGGGAATGAACAAGTGGAATGTGCAGAAGAAGAAGTAGTTGTTGAAGCCACCTCCATCCACAACCTTAATGGCAGATTCGACAATGAATTCGAACGTCAGCAAAGTTCAATTATAACGCAACACACACAACAAGAATAGCAGACGGGATTCTAAAGAGCTAGACCCCACTCCTCCCATAGTCACTGATAGACAAGTTGTTGATTGTACAATCAACAGGTACAAGTTGTACCTGTTGATTGACGGTTGAGAGGCGGGACCAAAGAGCCAGAGCTCAACCCCCGCAAGCACAACTAGGTGAGTACAACTAGGTGAGTACAAGTACTAATAGGTGTAAGTATCTCCACAATTCTTGCTGGCTTTCTACCATCAAAACTTTCGCCTCCGCCTCCTTTCTTCCCTTCTTCTTCTCCTCATCTTCTTTCGCCTCCTCCTTCTCCTCCTCCTACTACCACCTCGCGCCTTTCAAAAAAAAGTCTAGTTCACCAATTTTCTTTTACCACCATTTTGGAGCTGAAGGAAATTGTTGACTCAAGTTTTAAATTGTGTTCGTGCCGGAGTTATTAATTCCTTGACACACAAACACACACACACACACACACACACACACAGGCTCCAGCTGCGTGCCATATCACTGTGTCGCAAATGCGCTCTTGGCTTTAATCCAGAAAATCTGGATCCACCTTGACCTTTCACCCGTCAAATCGGCTCTATCACAAAGACCTCCTGGTCTTTGTCGCCTCGGCTCTATCACAAAGACCTCCTGGTCTTTGTCGCCTCGGCTCTATCACAAAGACCTCCTGGCCTTTGTCGCCTCGGCTCTATCACAAAGACCTCCTGGTCTTTGTCGCCTCGGCTCTATCACAAAGACCTCCTGGTCTTTGTCGCCTCGGCACTATCACAAAGACCTCCTGGTCTTTGTCGTCTCGGCTCTATCACAAAGACCTCCTGGTCTTTGTCGTCTCGGCTCTATCACAAAGACCTCCTGGTCTTTGTCGTCTCGGCACTATCACAAAGACCTCCTGGTCTTTGTCGTCTCGGCTCTATCACAAAGACCTCCTGGTCTTTCTGTTCCCCGCACATCTGAACCCCCCACACACACACATGACTCCAGACACGTCACAGCAAATGACATCAATATACCCCCCCCCCCGCACAAGAACGACGTCACTGCAAACGCATTCACCACAGAGCACATCACTTCAAACGACACGACAACCGAACATTCGATACCCCTCTAAGTATGATACCCAACGGTACACACTACGTATACAACCACACTATGTATACAACCAAACGATACACACTATGTATAGAACCCAACAGCAATCAGAACACACACCTCGGACGAACACATTAAGAGACAGAATACAATTCAGAATCTACTTGACTAATACAAGTCAGTTATTCGTCTCAATTACCAATTCGTCGCACTATTCCATGGGGGGTGGGGGTATTCCCCTTCCTTTCCCCCCCCCCACCTTCCCCGTCCTCTCTCTCCCCTCCACACACACTGTACAAAGCCATTTCCCCCTCCCTCTGTTGACCAATATGTCTCATGGGGGTGAAAAGGAGGGGGGAGAGAGGGGGGTGAGGGATTTTCACCCCAAAATCACCCATTTCGCCACGTCACACCCCTCTCTTACCTCTTCCCCCTTCCCAGAAACCCCCCCCCCCTTCCCACTGACACTACCCCCCTCCCACACGACACCACCACCAGGTAATGTCCCCCCTCCCCCCCTATCAATCCCCCTTTGCAACATTCTCACGACGCCAAAGGGATTAACACACTTAATTAAATCCTTCCCCCCAACCACGTTATAACTTCCCCTCCTCCCTCCCCCTTCCCCCCCCCCCCCACAAACACCACCCTTCCCAACCATGCAAACCTCTCAATCAACTCCCCCCCTCCCCCCCCTCACGAGGCTTTCCGCTACTACTCCCAGGAGATCCCTACCCCCCCCCTTCCCCCCACCAGTGGCAGATCACGTGACTTGACTAGAGTAGCAAAAACACATCACCACCTGCTCCTCCCCCCCCACACCCACAAACCACCCCCCACCCCTCCCTCACCCCTCACCCCCCCCCCCCCCCTCCCTCCCTCACCCTTCACACGGCAGCTTAGGACCCACCAACAAAATTATGAGTCACATGGGATTGTTTAAAAAAAAAATGCTTTGAAACAATTCCATGATTCAAAGATGGCTTATAAATAACATTTAATTCCCATAGAAATAGACTAACAAAAAAAACAGATCTATTACAAATAATATCACCACCACCTATCACCCAACACCATCTCTCTTTCATGCAATTTTTAACATAAAACAAAAGCATTTAGGCAGCTACCCCCCCCCCCCCTATAGACTATATATGAGGGGGGTTACATGGCATATATCAAGCGATACATGATGTTAAAAATACCCCATCTCGCAGGATATCAAGTCAAACAGGCAGCCACTGTGGTAGTGATAACTTACACTGGCGAGCATTGGCTGCATTCTGAGGTTATCATTAAAACCACAACAGTGAACAAGTCCACAACAGTTGAAGATATCAAGACCACAACAGTGAACAAAAGTAATGGCAAAGCTCCAGGTACCTCAAGCAGATCTCGAATGACTATAGACATTCAACAATATAGTGTGAGATCGTGTCATGAGAGCCGGTCGGCCGAGCGGACAGCACGCTGGACTTGTGATCCTGTGATCCTGGGTTCGATCCCAGGCGCCGGGGAGAAACAATGGACAGAGTTCCTTTCACCCTATGCCCCCTGTTACCTAGCAGTAAAATAGGTACCTGGGTGTTAGTCAGCTGTCACGGGCTGCTTCCTGGGGGTGGAGGCCTAGTCGAGGACCGGGCCGCGGGGACACTAAAGCCCCAAAATCATCTCAAGATAAGAAGATCATCTCAAGATATGTCCCGTGCCAGCCACATCTTCCTGCCAATTACAAGTTTCCACTGTCTGGTGGACATTTTCTACTGCTAATATATGTAAATATATTGAAAATCATTTCGAGGCAATGGAGTTCGATTCGAACCTGCGTTCTGGTGATTCCCAGACATCACCAAAAAATGTCTCATTCACCTTTGATTGAGACTTTTTTCCATTTTTTTTAAATGGAAAAAAAAGTTCCATTTTTTCGGAGCGTAATTGCAATTTCACTTCAGAATATCGAAGCTTTTACGCCGCCCAAACGATGAGACACAAGAATAATTCTGTTCTTTCTGTGTTTACGATTGGCTATCCTGCTTGTATATAGAGCAGGATAGCCAAGAATGTGTAATCTCCTTTCATCTTGATCTCTGTCTATTATACCTGTATCTTGAGGTTATCTTGAGATGATTTCGGGGGTTTTTAGAGTCCCCGCGGCCCGGTCCTCGACCAGGCCTCCACCCCCAGGAAGCAGCCCGTGACAACTGACTAACACCCAGGTACCTATTTACTGCTAGGTAACAGGGGCATAGGGTGGTTATCTTGAGGTTATCTTGAGATGATTTCGGGGGTTTTCAGTGTCCCCGCGGCCCGGTCCTCGACCAGGCCTCCACCCCCAGGAAGCAGCCCGTGACAGCTGACTAACACCCAGGTACCTATTTTTATAATTTATCTATTATACTGGAGGAGAAGGTGGGATAGATGGGAGAGGAGGAGGAGGAGAGGTGAGACAAGGGAGGTAATTTTGATAATTTCTGCAGTATACGACCCAACCACTTGGGCTAGACGGTAGAGCGACGGTCTCGCTTCATGCAGGTCGGCGTTCAATCCCCGACCGTCCGCCAAGTGGTTGGGGCACCATTCCTTTCCCCCGTCCCATCCCAAATCCTTATCCTGACCCCTTCCCAGTGGTTGGGGCACCATTCCTTTCCCCCCGTCCCATCCCAAATACTTATCCTGACCCCTTCTCAGTGCTGTATATAGTCGTAATGGCTTGGTGCTTTCCCTTGATAATTCCTCCCTTCTACAGTATATGATACAAGTCTCAGGGAATAACATGCTTAAAACTTCAAGCAATTTTCTCTTCCGTTCTCGTCATATCTTCAAAAATAGTGAAGATGAAGCCCCAAATAAAAGAATAAATTGATTTTATCATCAAATTTATTCGCCTTCAATTTAAAATCGATGTTCTCTAGGTCAACATCTGAAATGGATGACTCGTTTTGGGGTAAAATAAGAACATAAGAACAAAGGTAACTGCAGAAGGCCTATTGGCCCATACGAGGCAGCTCCTATCTATAAGAACAAAGGTAACTGCAGAAGGCCTATTGGCCCATACGAGGCAGCCCCTATCTATAACCCCCCAATCCCACTCATATACTTGTCCAACCCGCGCTTGAAACAATCGAGGGACCCCACCTCCACCACGTTACGCGGCAATTGGTTCCACAAATCAACAACCCTGTTACCGAACCAGTATTTACCCAAGTCTTTCCTAAATCTAAACTTATCCAATTTATACCCATTGATATCACAAAATATCAAAATATTTTAGGTTTCAAGACAATGCTTCATTATACCTCATCAATATATCAATCAACAAATCCACAAGGGCCGTGACGAGGATTCGAACCTACGTCCGAGAACATCCCCAGACGCTGCTGCTTTAATCGACTGAGCTACGACATGGTAAAAAGAAATCTTTTACTATGTCGCAGCTCAATTTACAGTGAGTAAACTGTAAACTCAGTTTAGCTCTTTACAGATCAGCCTCGTCTCAAGAGATCATGTTGCACACCCCTCTAACTGTTACCTCACTCTGTTGGTTACCTATCTACCTCAGTCTGTTGGTTACCTATCTACCTCTCTCTGTTCCTTACCTATCTACCTCACTCTGTTGCTTATCTATCTACCTCACTCTGTTGCTTATCTATCTACCTCTCTCTGTTGCTTATCTATCTACCTCACTCTGTTGCTTATCTATCTACCTCACTCTGTTGCTTATCTATCTACCTCTCTCTGTTGCTTATCTATCTACCTCACTCTGTTGCTTATCTATCTACCTCACTCTGTTGCTTATCTATCTACCTCTCTCTCGATTCCTTACCTCCACAATTTAAAAAAAATTTCAATAACACGAGGAACCTCGTATAACCCTCCAAAAGAAACTTATCACCGCCACCCCATTTTTTCCGGGCCCAGTTCCAATTTCACTTCAGAATATCGAAGCTTTTACGCTGCAATAACCGGAATTACGTAACGCAGAGTGAGAAACGACCCGCCATCTTTTTTTTTTTCAAAATATTTCTCGCCTCGGATTTTCACGAGGATATCAAGGGGCAGCTTATTGTATTCTATCTTGGGAGGCATTTTATCCCTGGGAGAAATTTAGACTTGAGTTTGAGTCGTGGCAAATGTGATGTTTATAAGATAAACATATAAGAACAAATTCCTATCACTAGCTTTCAAGTTAGCACCGTTTTGCTATCAAGAGAAAACAAATAATAATGACAAAGAGAGAGAGAGAGAGAGAGAGAGAGAGAGAGAGACAGAGAGAGACAGAGACAGAGAGAGAAAAAATGCCCGTATCTTAAACACGATAAAATTTTAAGTTCTACTTATCAACAAACATCAATAACCGACACAATGCACTTCAGCCATTACAGGTGTTTACAGAGGTTTATGCAAGCAGTGAGCAAGCAGTGAGCAACCTGTGAGCAAGCAGGGAGCAACCAGTGAGCAATCAGTGAGCAAGCAGTGAGCAAGCAGTGAGCAAGCAGTGAGCAAGCAGTGAGCAACCTGTGAGCAAGCAGGGAGCAACCAGTGAGCAACCAGTGAGCAACCAGGGAACAAGCAGTGAGCAAGCAGTGAGCAAGCAGTGAGCAAGCAGTGAGCAACCTGTGAGCAAGCAGGGAGCAACCAGTGAGCAACCAGGGAGCAAGCAGTGAGCAACCAGGGAGCAAGAAGTGAGCAACCAGTGAGCAAGCAGGGAGCAAGCAGGGAGCAACCAGTGAGCAACCAGTGAGCAAGCAGTGAACAACCTGTGAGCAAGCAGGGAGCAACCAGTGAGCAACCAGTGAGCAACCAGTGAGCAACCAGTGAGCAAGCAGGGAGCAACCAGTGAGCTACCAGTGAGCAACCAGTGAGCAACCAGTGAGCAAGCAGGGAGCAAGCAGGAAGCAACCAGTGAGCAAGCAGGGAGCAAGCAGGGAGCAACCAGTGAGCAACCAGTGAGCAAGCAGGGAGCAACCAGGGAGCAACCAGTGAGCAACCAGTGAGCAAGCAGGGAGCAACCAGCGAGCAACCAGTGAGCAACCAGCGAGCAACCAGTGAGCAACCAGGGAGCAAGCAGTGAGCAACCAGGGAGCAACCAGTGAGCAACCAGTGAGCAACCAGTGAGCAACCAGGGAGCAACCAGTGAGCAACCAGGGAGCAACCAGCGAGCAACCAGTGAGCAACCAGTGAGCAACCAGTGAGCAACCAGTGAGCAACCAGTGAGCAACCAGCGAGCAACCAGTGAGCAACCAGGGAGCAACTAGCGAGCAACCAGTGAGCAACCAGTGAGCAACCAGGGAGCGTCCACACAGTGAAACCTGAAGACAGACGTCCTACTGTCAGTCAAGAGGAACTGACTGACACAGTACCGGTGAAAGATGTGTATCTTCCCCCTCTTCCTGCCCAAGACTCTGTAACACTGTCAACAATTACATTACAAAGGTGCTACTGCAAACAGCTTGTCAACACACACACACACACAGGGGGGGACTGTGGCTGAGTGAACAGCGCTCTGGACTCATAATCTCCTAGGGACTTGGGATCGATCACCAGCGATGGCGGAAACAAATGGGCAGAGTTTCTTTTAACCTGATGCGTCTGTTCTCCTAGCTGTAAAATAGGTACCTGGGAGTTAGACAGCTGCCACGGGCTGCTTCCTGGGGATGTGCAACGAAAAGGAGGCCTGTGTCGAGGACCGAGCCGCGGGGACGCTAAGCCCCGAAATCATCTCAAGATAACCAACTCAAGATATGCCACCACGATCGACGAAAGATGAACAGGTTTCGCAATATGGACACAAATGCTTGATCATCTGGGCTCTAATGTCCACCACCTTAGTCTGTAATGGTAATCCCACTCGACTTAAGAATGGTCCAGGACGGACCGAAACGTCGTCGTCCCTTCACCTTCTAGTGTGTGGTCTGGTCAACGTAATCCCACTCCGTGAGAGACTGTGGACTGCCTCGCCCTCCAGAGCTGGTGAGGCAGTCCACAGTCTAAATAATGAGCAGCTGTGAGGTCCCTCTGGCAGGAGGTGGCTGGCCAGCCCTCCTGAAAGCGTGTGGGGGTCTTGTTAGCGACGGTCCCACTGGGCCTCGTCTGCTGTGTGTACAGTCGGAGTCCTGATCGCGTCGTCATGTAGATCTGGCGGGGACATTTGCTAGAAATTTGTTTAAATCTAAATTTTCGTGTATAGTTCCTCTGTCTTAATTTTTGGTGCTGTGAAAGTTCATGAATTGGAATATAATCACCTATTTTATACGTGCCCCCTTGTCTTCCTATGGTTTTTTGTGTGTAGTGTTTGTCTATTTAGATTTACATCTATTTCCAACTGACAAGTTGTGGAGGGTGGTGGCCTCCACAGGTTGTAGTGGTTAACACCTACCTCCCTACCTACCTACCTACCTACCTACCTACCTACCTACCTACCTACCTACCTACCTACCTACCTACCTACCTCTCTCTCTCTCTCTCTCTCTCTCTCTCTCTCTCTCTCTCTCTCTCTCTCTCTCTCTCTCTCTCTCTCTCTCTCACTGTTTCCTCCTTTTTTCAGACAAATGAATGAATAGTGTCTTCATTCCCTTACGTCTCGACTCTATAGCATCTTAAACCCACCCTACGCCTTCACACTCCCTACGGGAGCAGTCAGCAAGCAGGGAGCGTCCACATAGTGAAACCTGAAGACTGACGTCCTACTGACAGTCAAGAGGAACTGACTGACGTCCTACTGACAGTCAAGAGGAACTGACTGACGTCCTACTGACAGTCAAGAGGAACTGACTGACGTCCTACTGTCAGTCAAGAGGAACTGACTGACGTCCTACTGACAGTCAAGAGGAACTGACTGACGTCCTACTGACAGTCAAGAGGAACTGACTGACGTCCTACTGACAGTCAAGAGGAACTGACTGACGTCCTACTGACAGTCAAGAGGAACTGACTGACGTCCTACTGACAGTCAAGAGGAACTGACTGACGTCCTACTGTCAGTCAAGAGGAACTGACTGACGTCCTACTGACAGTCAAGAGGAACTGACTGACGTCCTACTGACAGTCAAGAGGAACTGACTGACGTCCGACTGTCAGTCAAGAGGAACTGACTGACGTCCTACTGACAGTCAAGAGGAACTGACTGACGTCCTACTGACAGTCAAGAGGAACTGACAGACGTCCTACTGACAGTCAAGAGGAACTGACTGACGTTCTACTGACAGTCAAGAGGAACTGACTGACGTCCTACTGACAGTCAAGAGGAACTGACTGACGTCCTACTGACAGTCAAGAGGAACTGACTGACGTCCTACTGACAGTCAAGAGGAACTGACAGACGTCCTACTGACAGTCAAGAGGAACTGACTGACGTTCTACTGACAGTCAAGAGGAACTGACTGACGTCCTACTGACAGTCAAGAGGAACTGACTGACGTCCTACTGACAGTCAAGAGGAACTGACTGACGTCCTACTGACAGTCAAGAGGAACTGACTGACGTCCTACTGACAGTCAAGAGGAACTGACTGACGTCCTACTGACAGTCAAGAGGAACTGACAGACGTCCTACTGACAGTCAAGAGGAACTGACTGACGTTCTACTGACAGTCAAGAGGAACTGACTGACGTCCTACTGACAGTCAAGAGGAACTGACTGACGTCCTACTGACAGTCAAGAGGAACTGACTGACGTCCTACTGACAGTCAAGAGGAACTGACTGACGTCCTACTGTCAGTCAAGAGGAACTGACTGACGTCCTACTGACAGTCAAGAGGAACTGACTGACGTCCTACTGACAGTCAAGAGGAACTGACTGACGGGGACGAAAGAGCTGAAGCATAACACTAAACCCGTGCTTCACATAGGTCATGGAAGTATAGACACACACCCTGAGGAACCCTCTGACCAAGGACACCCACAGGATGTTCTTCCTCAGACATCACATTACTAATAGTACTGATAAGCGTTATCAACACGCGACTCCCCGTCACCCAAGTGACAGAATTCACTCATTTAAAACGAGATAAAACCGGTGGATCTACTGGAGATTGGATCCCCTTGTGCTTGGATCTGCTAGGGATTGGATCCCTTTATGCTTGGGATTGGATCCCTGTGCTTGGGATTGGATCCCTTTGTGCTTGGGATTGGATCCCATTGTGCTTGGGATTGGATCCCTTTGTGCTTGGAATTCGATCCCCTTTGTGTATGGGATTGGATCCCTTTGTGCATGGGATTGGATCCCTTTGTGTTTGGGATTGGATCCCTTTGTGCTTGGGATTGGATCCCTTTGTGCTTGGGATTGGATCCCTTTGTGCATGGAATTCGATCCCCTTTGTGTATGGGATTGGATCCCTTTGTTCTTGGGATTGGATCCCTTTGTGCTTGGGATTGGATCCCTTTGTGTATGGGATTGGATCCCTTTGTGCGTGGGCTTGGATCCCTTTGTCCCTGGGATTGGATCCCTTTGTCCTTGGGATTGGATCCCTTTGTCCCTGGGATTGGATCCCTTTGTGCTTGGGATTGGATCCCCTTGTGTTCGGCACCTCCCTGTGCAACAATCAAGAGGAGCGTGGCAAGCAATACTCACCCAGACGACAGAGTACCGTAGAGCACGTCTTCCCTTGCCCCCTCCTTCGCCTCAACAGGTGAGAGGGGGCACGCCAGCACACACACGTACCTGTACGTACAAGTCTGTTAATTATTGCTTGTAATTGGCAGTGATTAGTATTGAAATGGGTAATTAAGGGCGAGATGGGTGTGGTGAACTAATAGGAAGGGGGGGGGGGGGGGGAAGAGGAGGGCAGGGGAGGGAGAGAGAGGGGAAGAGAGGGAAGGCGTCACGGAGGTAGAGAGGGGGGCAGTAGGAAATGAGGTAAGGAAGGAAGGAGAGAGTCAGGAAGGAAGGGAGGGGAGTTAGGGGAGGGGAGGAAGAGAACAATTACCCGCCTCACCACCTTCCCTTAATGTCTGCCACCCCCCTCTCCCCTCCCCACCACGGGGGGAGCACCGCCCCCCAACTTACTGCCTTTATCTTCCATCGACAGTTTTACTGCTGCCGCAAAAATACTACCAACTCACTGATGAAAAATTGGAACCCAATTAGCTAAAAGACAAGAGTGAGAGAGGGAGGTGTGAGAGTAGGGGTGA
This sequence comes from Procambarus clarkii, assembly GCF_040958095.1. Taxonomy (NCBI): domain Eukaryota; kingdom Metazoa; phylum Arthropoda; class Malacostraca; order Decapoda; family Cambaridae; genus Procambarus; species Procambarus clarkii. The sequence goes on from NC_091225.1 coordinate 20,362,340, forward strand.
AGTGAGAGTAGAGAGGTTAAGAGCACCTAGTAGAGAGTTCTGAGCACCTGGTAGAGTCCCCTGAGCACCTGGTAGAGCCCCCTGAGCACCTGACAGAAGCCCCTGAGCACCTGGTAGAGCCATGAGCACCTGGTAGAAGCCCCTGAGCACCTGGTAGAGGCCCCTGAGCACCTGGTAGAGCTCCCTGAGCACCTGGTAGAGCCCTCTGAGCACCTGGTAGAGCCCCCTGAGCACCAGGCAGCCATCATTACCGTGCTCAGCAACGCTCAGTCGCCTGGAAAATCCGTTGAGTATATGAGGTCACATATGAGTAAGTTCCTCCCTCCCTATTCCTCTCCCTCTATCATCTATTCCCCCTTTTACTTCCCTATCCTTCTACTCCCATCTCTCCCTCCCCCCTTTCCCTCCCTGCCCCCCTTTACCTTCAGGCTCCCTTCCATTTACCCTCCCTCTCCCATTCCGTGACCCCTCCCTCTCTCCCTCACGAAAATTATTATGGGACCTTCGGACGAGTTACTGGTTCCCACAGGATGGGCGGAATAGGTACATTCGTATCGTGCATGCGTGCTTGCGTGCCTGCTTGCGTGCGTAACTGGGTGACTGCACGCAATTGCGTAGCTCCCCCTTGCGTTAATCGCCTCAGCGTTCAACCGTTCGAGTAATGGTAGTCTAATTTCCCTACTAAATATTAATCCTCTAATTCGAACGACTGGTCGTAGAGCACCAGTACCCACTATATGAGGTGCCCTCGACCTGTCCTACAGTGGCACCGTCTAACTGGTCCACTTAAACGATCACCTACTCTGGAATGACCACCTCCTAATGGGGGACAGTACAGTGAGTCATAGACCCATTGGCTGGGTTAGATTAACGTAGATTAGGTCAAATTAAGATATTCTAGGTTAGGATATCCCAGGATAGGTCAGGTATTGGTTATCTTAGGGTTTGGTTAGGTTAGGTTAGTTAGTTAGTTAATTAATTAAGTTAATAGTTAGGTAAACAGTTAGTTATCAGGATGGAACAGTTAATTATGAGGATGGAACAGTTAATTATGAGGATGGAACAGTTAATTATCAGGATGGAACAGTTAATTATCAGGATGGAACAGTTAATTATCAGGATGGAACAGTTAATTATCAGGATGGAACAGTTGATTATCAGGATGGAACATTTAATTATCAGGATGGAACAGTTAATTATCAGGATGGAACAGTTAATTATCAGGATGGAACAGTTAATTATCAGGATGGAACAGTTAATTATCAGGATGGAACAGTTAATTATCAGGATGGAACAGTTAATTATCAGGATGGAACAGTTAATTATCAGGATGGAACAGTTAATTATCAGGATGGAACAGTTAATTATCAGGATGGAACAGTTAATTATCAGGATGGAACAGTTAATTATCAGGATGGAACAGTTAATTATCAGGATGGAACAGTTAATTATCAGGATGGAACAGTTAATTATCAGGATGGAACAGTTGATTATCAGGATGGAACATTTAATTATCAGGATGGAACAGTTAATTATCAGGATGGAACAGTTAATTATCAGGATGGAACAGTTAATTATCAGGATGGAACAGTTAATTATCAGGATGGAACAGTTAATTATCAGGATGGAACAGTTAATTATCAGGATGGAACAGTTAATTATCAGGATGGAACAGTTAATTATCAGGATGGAACAGTTAATTATCAGGATGGAACAAGTGTGTCTCATCGTTAACAAACTGCTAATGTAAACACAGTTTAGTTCCGTTATCTCGAACAGTACCGTAAGCCTTGACCAAACTCTTTATCTGATCAACCAGGCTGTGATTCATGCAAGCAGCCACGTCCAACTAGCCTGCTCGAGGACCGGGCCGCAGGGAACGTTGAGCCCCGAAATCTTCGCAAGGAAAAGGTATTACTCTTAATATCTAAAAAACTGTAGGAAATGGATTTGAGTATTTTCCATCTGTTATCTTGAACTAGTGGTTATCTTGAGGTTATCTTGAGATGATTTCGGGGCTTTTAGTGTCCCCGCGGCCCGGTCCTCGACCAGGCCTCCACCCCCAGGAAGCAGCCCGTGACAGCTGACTAACTCCCAGGTACCTATTTTACTGCTAGGTAACAGGGGCATAGGGTGAAAGAAACTCTGCCCATTGTTTCTCGCCGGCGCCTGGGATCGAACCCAGGACCACAGGATCACAAGTCCAGTGTGCTGTCCGCTCGGCCGACCGGCTCCCCCAAACGTGATTAGAAGTGAACTTATTAGGTTCTAGATTATTAGAACTAGATTAGGTTAGTGAACGTGATTAGAAGAATATTAATTTTTTTATTATTTTATTTATTTGTTTATTTACAAGCAATAGTGTTTATTGTTTGTAAACAAGTTAATTTAATGCATACAATAATTATACTTATTCATATCCCGACTATTTTAAGTTAATTAAAGATAGCCAAACAGGTTTGCTAAAACATTTATTTAACCTGACACTGAACTTTATTAATATTAACATCTTTATTGACAAAATTAAATTACAATTTTGCCTAATCTGAGGATTTCAATTAGGTGATATTAAGGTGAGGATAATTCTGGTATTCACTGTCACACAGGACAGAGGGTTCATACACAAGACAATAGGTCTAAACTGTAGGCTGAAGCATATGTATATATATATATATATATATATATATATATATATATATATATATATATATATATATATATATATATATATATATATATATATATATATATCATGGGTTACACTTAACTAGACTTGCTAAGATGATAGACACTAGGAAAAGCCATCATAGCGAGTATAAGTGAATTAAGACATGAGTCCAGAGACTGTTTAATGGGCCCAAGTTGTATTCCTGGTTAATGGACGAGGCAAAATGGATAAGTTTGAGAGTGTTGAGACCTCTTTGAACTACGTCTTATGTGTTCCCTGAGATCACTTGCGTCACTTCTATGTAAGCATAGCTTATTTACACAAGATTCTCTGGGTATAGACGGCAGGGGATGATGAGTTTTTCCTGTGAGAGATGCCCGCCCTCTCTCTCTCTCTCCTAGACTACTGCCTGCCTGTCTGCCTGCCTGCCTGCCTGCCTGCCTGTCTCTCTCTCTCTCTCTCTCCTTCCTGAGCAGAGCCACCACATGCCTACAGCCACTCCCCTTCGGGAGCTGAGACTTGTATCTCACTGCTGCGTGAGCCGACACTGTACAACTATTACGACCGTGAGCTGAGACAACCCACACACACATGAGCTGAGACAACCCACACACACATGAGCTGAGACAACCCACACACACATGAGCTGAGACAACCCACACACACATGAGCTGAGACACCCCACACACACATGAGCTGAGACACCCCACACACACATGAGCTGAGACAACCCACACACACATGAGCTGAGACAACCCACACACACATGAGCTGAGACACCCCACACACACATGAGCTGAGACAACCCACACACACATGAGCTGAGACAACCCACACACACATGAGCTGAGACAACCCACACATACACATGAGCTGAGACACCCCACACACACATGAGCTGAGACAACCCACACACACATGAGCTGAGACAACCAACCCAACACACGCTACGACATTCCTCGCACGCGAGCTCAGACACCGGAGGGTCCACCCAAGCCTTCATAATTAGGATCCGAGACTAGAAGCCGGCGGCTCCCCGTCAGTCTTACCTTAATTATGGAGCAATTAAAACTCGCAGCGAGTCTCCCAGCCCAGAAGACGCTGTGGGAGGGTCGGGTGGCTTACGGCCTGGGAGGAAACCTGGGAGGAGACCTGAGGGACTCCCTGAACACACACACTTGGAGGTGTAGAAGGAGGGGCAAGGAGTACAGGGGAAGGAGCAGGAAGAAGAGGGAGGAAGGGCAGGAGGGAGAGAAATTGGGGGAAAAGGAGTTGACGCACGAAAAAAAAAGGCTTAAGCGCTTTCGCCTCATAATTATCTTACTTTATGCAAGACTTACATACTCATGGGACAACTTAAATACCATATTTAGTGCCAAACAACAGATATTGTACCTGGAGTCAGGGCAACAGGTATTGTACCTGGGGTCAGGGCAACAGGTATTGTACCTGGGGTCAGGGCAACAGGTATTGTACCTGGCGTCAGGGCAACAGGTATTGTACCTGGGGTCAGGGCAACAGGTATTGTACCTGGGGTCAGGGCAACAGGTATTGTACCTGGGGTCAGGGCATCAGGTATCCTACCTGGAGTCAGGGCAACAGGTATTGTACCTGGCGTCAGGGCAACAGGTATTGTACCTGGGGTCAGGGCAACAGGTATCCTACCTGGGGTCAGGGCAACAGGTATTGTACCTGGCATCAAACAACAGCTGCAGGACAGAAATACAATACCATGGAATAACAATAGATTTCACCCTAGTGGCCTAATACAATATGTTCGATAAAATCAACCTGTCAACAGAGTGACCCAGGAGATAAGGTGGTGGTGACAGGTGGGGCAAGAGACCCCAAGATTACGCTCTTATCAGAAGTTCTTCCTTATGAGAAAGGAAAATTGGGCCCCTCATCATGTATTAAGACTTCCTCTAACTACCTACTCTGACTTTTAATGATCTGTGGGGGGGGGGGGAGTGGGGAGGGGGGGGTGATTAGGTTTAATCCTCCATTTGAACTCCACGCTACGTGTTGTTCTATTATGATCTATTATGTTCTATTATGTTCTATTATGTTCTATTATGATCTATTATGTTCTATTATGTTCTATTATGATCTATTATGTTCTATTATGTTCAATTATGTTCTATTATGATCTATTATGTTTTATTATGTTCAATTATGTTCTATTATGATCTATTATGTTCTATTATGATCTATTATGTTCTATTATTATGTTGTTCTACGTGATCTATTAGTGCCACGAAACAAACTTTACCTTGTGATATTAACTTGGTTTGGTTACTTTAGTAACTTGTGTAAAGTTACTTTACCAATAAAGATAATTTTTTTATCTTTATTTAATTCGCACAACACGTCCTATAGTGCCACCACGAAGCTTAGACTTGGCTTGCAGGCGATGGGTCACAATAACGAGGCTAAAGTAATTTGACCAGACCACACACTAGAAGGTGAAGGGACGACGACGACGTTTCGGTCCGTCCTGGACCATTCTCAACCCTGGAAACACAAACCGAAACTGTCTCTATTTTCCGCTTGTTACAACTTGTAATAAAGTTGTTACATCTTGGCTTAATGTGTTTATGACGTATTAGAACGTTGTTACAACTGGCTATATTGGTTGTTATAACTGGTTAGGTAGTGTTAAAACTTGTTCGAACGTTGTACCAACGTCATAGTTTCGGTGTGTGTTTGGCGGGAATCGACTTGAGAATGGTCCAGGATGGACCGAAACGTCGTCGTCGTCCCTTCACTTTCTAGTGTGTGGTCTGGTCAAATTAGACTTGGCTCGGTTGCTGTTGACTCTTGCCCTTCTCAATGTATTACTCAATGTATTACTCAATGTATTATATTATTGTATCAATGTATTGTATTGTATCAATGTATCTCAATGTATTATTCAAGTTTACTAACCTTCTTAAAACAAATGTGATCTGACTATATAAGCTTTAGCCCGTCTAAACTCACTCTCTCTTTTTCTTGCTTTCTCTCTTCTGGGGGGCCTCGTAGCCTGGTGGATAGCGCGCAGGACTCGTAATTCTGTGGCGCGGGTTCGATTCCCGCACGAGGCAGAAACAAATGGGCAAAGTTTCTTTCACCCTAAGTGCCCCTGTTACCTAGCAGTAAATAGGTACCTGGGTGTTAGTCAGCTGTCACGGGCTGCTTCCTGGGGGTGGAGGCCTGGTCAAGGACCGAGCCGCGGGGACACTAAAAGCCCCGAAATCAACTCAAGATAACCTCAAGATAACTTCTGTCTGATTTCAACTCTTTTTTTTCTTCCCCATTAGAGGACTGGTGCACCTTTGCTTTTCTCTATTTCCTATTAACTCTAATGGTAGACTTCATTCTTCTCCACCTTATATTATTTATATATTGACTTTCTCTTTCTTCACACGACTTGGTAATGGTCCTGGACGGGCCGAAACCCGAAACCCGAATTTGCCCGAAACGCATTGCGTAATAGTGGCTTTAGGCATTGTATGTACTAGCTCTATCTATATTTCAATCCATTAATGTAACATGACTTGTATGTATATACTTTACCTGAATAAACATCTGAATCTGAATCTGAAACGTCGCCACTAGTTTCAGACATGTGGGTCTAAAGTCTAAAGGTTTAAATTTTCCTCTCCGGTATTTAGAATACGTTGTGGATAATAAAGAGCATATTGAACATTCATTTCTCTCTCATTGCCCAACTACTTGGGCTAGAGGATAGAACAACGGCGTCGCTTCATGCAGGTCGGCGTTCAATCCCCCGACCGTCTAAGTGGTTGAGTACCATTCCTTTCCCCCCGTCCCATCCCAAATCCTTATCCTGATCCCTTCCAAGTGCCTTCAACGGCTTGAAACTTTATCACGTTACTTCCCATCTTCTTTACCACCTTAGCCCTAAGAGCCTAGCAATAGAGACCAATTATAGAGCGATGCAACCGTCCCTTTGTTCATCCAGCCCATCCTCATAACTCGCCACTCAGTAAAAAATTCAACTGATTTTTTTTCCTATCGAAAAAACGTACAAACCCAAGCAACCCACCTTACCTATCGATCCCGACGAATAGAATACGTCATTATGACGGTGCTTTAATTGTTCCTAATAAAATAATTTCTAATTTTTCTAATACGTCACATGTTTTCCATCTAGAAATTAGAACGCTTTTGATAAGATGGTTTAGTAAGGTCTTTCATGTTCTGTTTCACTCCCTGGCCGCTTGTCTTAAGTCAATTCACGGAACGAAACTTGTATGGAAGAGGAATGAAGAGAGGGGGAAGTAAAGGGGGGGGAGGGGGAAGTAAAGGGGGGGAGGGGGAAGTAGAGGGGAATGGGGAGGGGTTGAGGGGGAGGGTTGGGGGGGGGGGTTGAGGGGGAGGGTTGAGGGGGGTAGAGAGAGGGGGGGGGCACTGGCAGAGGTATTCAGAAAGAAGGGAGATGGAAGAGTGAAAAGGCACTGAGAAAGGGGGGGGGAAGAGTTAAAGGGAAAGATGAGGGGGGGGGGGGGGTGGGGGTTAGGTGTGGGGGGGGGGGAGGAGGGGGGTCGAATGGCCTGGAGTTCTGTGCAACAAAACACATCGTTGAGCCGCTTGCAAACAACTTTTCCAATACACAGTGTTTTGTTTGGTGGTGCGAGAAAGTTCCCGTACCATTTGGGCAAATGGTGGTGGTGATAGTGTGGGGGTGGTGACAGCGCGAGGTCGTGGTGATAGTGAGGTAGTGGCGATAGTGTAGGTGGTGATAGTAAGGGGGGAAGGGGTTGTGGTGATAGAGGGGGGTGTGGTTGAAGGGGGGTGTGACAATGCGAGTGGGGGTGGTGACTGACTTAGTGGCGGAGGAGGCGGCTCTGAGAGTGGTAGTGGTGGTGATTGAGTGGTAATGGTTGTTGGGGAGGTGGGGAAATTGTGGTGGCGGGAATGGCAGAAGACGAAGAAGCAGGAGCAGCAGAAGAAGCAGTTGCCTGTTAGCGTCAACAACTGCTGCTTCTGCTTTCAATTGGCGATGACAGCCCCTAAAATTTCCTGCAGGTGGGGCCGGCTGGAGTATGAATCCAAGTAAATTGATCTGTAATAAATTATTCTGTGCAATTGCTTGGTTTAACGCCTTCATGATTTCTTTCATTTCTTTCTTTATTTCTCTCTCTCTAACCACTTGGGCTGGACGGTAGAGCGACGGTCTCGCTTCATGCAGGTCGGAGTTCAATCCCCGACCGTCCAAGTGGTTGGACACCATTCCCTTTCCCTCCGTCCCATCCCAAATCCTTATTATCCTGACCCCTTCCAAGTGCTATATAGTCGTA